>NC_088855.1:52183548-52492298 GCF_963853765.1 Magallana gigas
GTAATCCATATACGATTGGACGTCCATCAGTCGATTTGTCCAAATCGACATAAAATATGTTTGTCGATGCTCGGACAACGATCGGAGATTGCTCGACGGACTTTACAACGACTGTTTCTGCTACCAGCGCAAAAAAAAATTTATAAATATGCCCAACGGACACAAAATTTGTCAGCCGACGAAAAAAAGGTCAATACTGGCCAAGACAAAACTGCCGACTGTGGTTTTACTATCCTATATTAAGACTTTTAATGTTGTAATCCTCATTTCCATCAAAGGACCTTTCGATAATTGTTGGAAATTATAAAGATTACTTTAGATAAAAAAAAAATCGCCACAATGAATTAAACCGATTCCCCAATAAGATTCTTATCATGTTTAAGGATTGTAACCACCTGATGTTTGTTCACATTTATCTCTAATCATGTGGCGCAATGGATTCTACTTTTTGTACTTCTTTTTAACAAACTTTGGTAAGTAAAAGATATGTAATACCATGAAGTCCACGTGTTCATAGTTTCATTATGTGTGCCTTAAAACTACTTACAGGTGACTGCTTATATAAATAGTTCTAACACCTCATATTGAAATGTCAACATCATGGATGTCAATACAAAGACATTCATTTCCTAAGAACGATAAGATTTTATTCTTAGGCTTGTGCGCATAATTTGTTAATAAAACTGGATTACTATAATAGCCATTCCATTCTCAAGAACAATATATGAAGTTCCTCGTGGAATCCTTTTGTATATCTACTCCTGAAATTCCTGGTCATGTAGATATGCATTGTGCTATTCTTCACTTGCCCCAAAATAATAATCTCCGTACTAAAAACTGTAGTGTAGTCACAATACAGTGAAGGGGGAGGGAATACTGCGGAGATAATTTGATACTTGAGACACATCCCATGTGACAGCTATAGAGGTTATTAAAAGTTTCCTTTTAAATGCAAAAAAACCTTGAAATTACTGCGGTATTATCACAATATTATCACCAAGCTCAATGTTGATAATTACTAGTAGTTTTTTTCTCCTTATAAGTGTTAAAGAGCTTCTTTTAAATGTCCAAACTATTTTTTTTTTATCTAGAAGGGTCATAGATAGTTCATCGCCGATATAACTACTTAAAATAGGATCAGACCCACATTAATAGCCATTAATATAATTTGGTAAATTATTCCTTAGAAAATAGTTTTGTGCACAAGTCATATTAACTTTAAACAATTGATTTCAAAATAATTCTAATACTTTTTTTTCGAGATGTTTTTTCAAAGCTTAATGAGAACTGTGTTCGGGTATTGTTCACATCATGAATATAAAATACCTATCTTCTAATGGTTCCCTTAGATCACTTGAGAGATGATATTCTACGTTGTTGACCGAGGTATCGAAGAAATTTGGACAAGTAAATTTAATCTGAGAGAAAACATGCGAACTTTTAAAGCAATATATCTCGTCCTTGAAGTTTAATTTTTTCAGAGCAGTCATGTCTCCATCGTTAGGAACAATATTTCCCATAAACAGTAAAAATATAGACATAACAAAATGTGGAACAAGATATCCTAAATGCTTTTTCCATTTTACGAATAGTATTAGAACTGATTGCAGGCAAAACCATTTTCTTGGCTCTTTTTAATCCAATTTTCTTCAGTCGTATTCTGGAATGAACTTTTACGGAGTTTCTATACTCACACGACGACAACACAAAAATAGCAACTTTAAACTAAAATACACTGTTGGTTAAGAGACTGAACAGTTTTACAACAGTGCCTGCGGTGAGCACCGTTTACATGATGTTGCGATTGGCTACTTGCACTTTCGCATTTATTGCGAAGATTCAAAATTGGGATAGTGAAAGTGCAAGAGTGCAGAAAATATCCAAAAGCGAACATTTCAAGTGTAAAAAAAATGCATATTTCTCCGCTGCATCTACGCACTTTTGCTTTTTCGCCATCGCATCTTTTCCTTGCAATCAAACTCGCATCTTTGCGACGGTACGATTTTTGTGAAGATGCGAGGAACTTATCGGAACACCATATTTTGTTGAAGATGCTTTAAAAAAAATTAAAAGCAATATGTGAAGTTGATTAATATTTACCCTGACACTTTTTTGCGTTTGTTTTTTTGTTGAGTCATAATAACTTGATCCTAATTCGTAATAACTAGATCTTTTCTCGTAATTACGAGATAATTTTTTTTATATTTGGCCATATTCGTCTTTCATACTTGCCTGCAGTTTGTAATAGAGTAAGATTTTTTAAAAGCTAGATATCTAGCCTTTATGTACGATCCTTTTTGTTGTTGGACATGGCTGCGATGGTCCGGTAAGGAACCTAGAAATCCAACCGAAGTCGCGAGATAACTGTTTCAAACATGTTTCAAATATTGATGATGTCTGGACTTTGGGGGCACACGAATTATATAGAATCTTTATAAAACGTTACACTATCTCTCTTCTCAGACATATACATGTAACGGTTAAGAAGGAACTGTAAAAACTATAATCCCTCGTTGTTTAACTTCATGTAAAGTATGCTATCATAGTGGTCATTTTTTAATATTTTGATTTAAGCGAGACGATTCGACGAGAGTTTTAACGATTTCTACGGATGTCCTTGAATTATTCAAAATATACTGATAGATTATAATTAATTCGGGAGAAGGTAAGGTTAAATATATGTTAATCAAATCGTGCTAAATATATATATCGTGTCTGTCTAATGCTCTCATTCGAAAAGGTTCCGTGATCAGACGTAAGGTTTGAATTAGTTATAAAGTAAGGACAGACGAAAAGTGTCAAGGTCACCTTATTCATTTATTTGTCCTATTGTAATTTATGTTTGTCAGCCGTTCGTTAACAATTCTTGAGATGTTTAATATGTAACTGATATGAAGCAATAATCCTCTAAGTCGCACCATATTCATTTATTTGTCCTATTGTAATTTATGTTTGTCAGCCGTGCGTTAACAATTCTTGAGATGTTTAATATGTAACTGATATGAAACAATAATCCTCTAAGGATAATAAGAATGATTCTGACACAAAAAAGAAAGAAAGAAAATAAAGTACTGAGAGCACTGAAAGACGGGGTCTTGAATGTTTGAATTTGTGCAGCGAAGTATATTGAAGCGTTTAATAGGGGTCTACTCCAGAAAAGTGTCTACGTAATGTTTTGACTGACCTTTGTCCAATCATATCGTAGCTGAGACATTGCTGCTCGTAACTTAAATGAGAGAGAGAGAGAGAGAGAGAGAGAGAGAGAGAGAGAGAGAGAGAGAGAGAATGTGAATTGAGTAAATTATAAGTGATGCCGATGAAGAAATCACCATTAGTTTTAAACTGGCAAACAGATTAATTAAGGTCTATATATAATATTTACATGTATATCCTATATTGTTATAAATTTAAAGCGTTTTAAAGAACGATTGTGAAAATTTCTTTGGCCGTCGACAACAGTGTCTTCATACATGTACATGTATAAGAATGACGTAACTATCCAACTTAATTTCCTGGCATGGAGTTCAAGAATACGCATTTAATATTTTGAAATGCGAAGGAATGATCACTTATGAATTTAGATGTAGTGAATAAGAAAGGCAACGCAGGTGGATGCTAAGTGAAAAAAACAATGGCGGACAAATTAGTCCTTAGGTGAAAGAATGTTTCACACTGAGTAACCATGAAGAAAGTTTTTATACAAAGTACATTTACAACATATATTTAATTCCAGGAAGATTCGGCAAACTTTTGTTAGAATACTAACGGTAACACTTGTAATGAAAACAGTTTCTTAAATATTCGTACAATTAATTTTCGATGTTTGACATTACATCATCCCTTATCTATATATACACTAAAGTAGACATCGTTGTTTCCCGGTTAAAGATTTTTAAAACACTTCAGTTACATAAATTTATAAGATATACTAGATCTTGATTTGTCACTTTATAACTATTGTTGATAGATAGTTCGCTCATCTGCACCATCTATAATTTACTCCATTAACTCTCTCTCTCTCTCTCTCTCTCTCTCTCTCTCTCTCTCTCTCTCTCTCTCTCTCTCTCTCTCTCAGATTAAGTCACGAGCGGTAATGTCTCAACTCCGCCCAGCTACGATCTGATTTGACAAAGGTCAGTCAAAACATTACGTTGAAACTTTTCTGGAGTTAACTCCTATTAAATGCTTCAATGTACTTCGCTGTAATTGTCCTGGATTTCCTCGAATATGCTTCCAAAATTTATGAGTTTGAATTAGTTGTTACAATCTATGTTAATTCGGCTTTTTTGCAATTGTCTGATACTTTCTAAATTTTATTCAATTCCGGCCTTCATAATTGTAGAAAATTGACACAACGGTATATTATGTACAATAATAAAAAAAATTTAAAAAATTACTACTAACCGGGAAAATCAAACAACTATATCAAAGTGGATAATTTTAATCATTAGATTTATTCAATATTGTGGTCCAATGGAACATCCACAAGTAAGACGGTATCCGTAATAAAAGTTTTATGAAAACCCCAAAAACTCTAAAACTGCTGAATTAACAAAGTGAACATTTGTATACCGATAACAAACACAGGCACCTGACGTTAGAAATTTTTTTTTTTTACAATAAGATTAAATATTCCAAGAACTTTGACAATAAAAAGATTTGTCACGGTCGTTATTTTGATTTTTAAGACCGACTTATCTGACACGATTTTCTTCATTTGCGATTCATGCAAAATTAATAGGAACAAATAAATCCGTTCGCCACTTACTGCTTTTTTGTGTAAACTCGCGCATCACCTACACGAATTACGATACAACCGTTCCTTTCATTAAAAATCATACTCCGAAAATCAGAGACATAAATAACAGAGATTGTCAACTCCGCCATTAGCGTGTAAATGTTACGGGACTAACCTTACTTTGAGAACTACAAGTGCAACAGCAATCTTGTATATAAGTCATTAAATTTGAACCTGATAGTGAACATGAACCTGTAAATATTTTAAGCATGTTTTATTTATAAAATATTTACAAATTCAAACTCTTTATTTAGTTTTTAAATTACTTTTTTAAAACTTATTGACTTTTCACGAAGTAATGGTAATGCATTGCTTTACTCATGTAATGGCAATGTAATGCATTACTTCAAGAAAATTAAGTAATGGTAATTTTATGCCCTAATTCATGAAGTAATGGTAATGTAATGCATTATTTTACAATGTATTTCACCCCAAGCCTGATTCCAACTAAGCCGGAAAACATGAACATTAACATTTAACTTGGTTCTTCAATTGATAAGATTGTATATATTATAATTTATGATGTATAAGTCTTCCAAAATGTATAATCTATTATAGATTTTGCTTACAATGCATTGTTTAAAATTTAAATTCAGTTTAATCAACTAAAGAGCCAACGAACGAGAAGGCAAATTCAGACTTGTTTTTATTTTCTTTGTACAAAATTCCTTTAGAGACGAACAGCAGTCATACCGCAAGTAGACTGGAAGCCAATGAAACACCTATTTAATTTGTAAAACATCTGTGTATAAACCCGTCCCGATTTTAACTTCGGCTTGCACATGAAGTTTGGTAGTATTAAGGTGAAAGATTGCCAAAATAAAATTCACAACTTTTCAAAAATGGTACACTGCGTTTGGGAACTTTAATTTCGATTCCACCATCAACTTCTTCTATTGATTAATGAGCTCGTACACCAACTGAATCGTCAACGGCGCTGTGCATTCAGTTACGTAACTCATTCCACATTAGAACCCGAGCAAGAATTTTTTGATCAATAAAACTATTTGTTTATTTTCTAAATAGAATTTTGTTTATACACAGATGACTTAAAAAGATTAAATGCGTGTTTTTATAATACATATTTCCTGAAATGCATTAAAACTTTCTGCACTATTTTCTTACGCGTAGACTCAATTCATGTGTGCCTTCCGGTTTAAGACTTCGGCTGACGGTAAACCAATAGACGGGGTCACGTGACCCCGTCTAAAAATGGCGAGCGACCGTAGGGCAGGGGATGCTTACTCCTAATAGGCACCTAATCCAATCTCAATCTTTTTTACAGGGTCTGTGTTGCTCTGCTTTTAATTTGTATTTCGCTATAGGCCTATAGATTTTTTAGATGGTTGGCAGTTTGTTATTGTCATGTGATTGTTCTTGAAACTGTTAAAATACATTCCCTATGATATAAAAGTATTTCTATCTACTCATCATAAAAAGATAAACAAGTGTTGGGTCGTACAAGTGCTCCTGGGGTAACCCCCACCTCAAAATGGGATTGGCTTTTTGATTAGCGTATGGCAGTTATGACGGCAGTGTGGAGGGACCAGATGAAAAAAATAAATAAATCTTATTTGTTCGGACGAATTAGGATTTGTTCGGACGAATTAGCAATACGTTCGGGCGAATAAGTTATTTGTTCGGAGATTACGAATTGTTCGGGCAAAAAATTCTTTGTTCGGAAGAATTTGATATTTGTTCGGACGAATTAGGATTTGTTAAGACAAATTAGTTTTTTGTCTAAACAAATTAGGATTTGTTCGGACGAATTAGCATTTGTTTGGACGAATAAGCTATTTGTTAGGACGAATAAGTTATTTGTTCAAACGAATTACGGTTTGTTTGGACGAATTAGCTATTTGTTCGGATGAACAAGTTATTTGTTCGAACGAATTAGGAGTTCTTTGTTCGGACAGTATATTTTGGTTTTCCAAACAATGTCATGTGATTACAATAATCAAAACTTTTAGATCAATAAACTTTATGCAAGCAACTGCATGAATAATGCATGACCAGCATCTAAAATGTATGTGGTGATGATGAATTTTTTAGAGCATCTATGTCACGACCTGTAGTCATTATTCAAATTATTCAAACGAAGAAGGAAGAAATGATGAATAGATGTGTTAAGTTTTGCTAAATAAAGTAGCATTGAAAACTAATGTCTTTTAACCTTTGTAGCTCTCAAAATATAAAATATGAAGACGATGATCTGACAGACTTCCTAATTAAAAGTTTTCTGCGGATTTTACCCCTGCAGGATGAAGCTATAATATATTATCATTCAAACAGTATCTCAAAATGCACGCTTACCATGCAAAAAGTTAACAAAACTAGAATTCAAAAGTGATTACTGTCATCAATTTAATTAGCATAAATTAAAATCGAAAAAACAGAATTAAAAAAAATTCTCAAATTTAAAAATTCGCATCCGCAAAAAGAAGTGTTATAGTATTCTACATTAGATAGAATTTTTAATAATGGCTGATGAAGGGTGATCAAAATATATTTTTTAAATATAATTATGTTAAAAATTTTCATCTGAGGAACGAATTTCGCAAAGAAAAGTATGAAGCTTCCCTCAATGAGATCACCCTGCTCGTAGTTGTTTTTATGTTCTTAGTTCGTTACACTCAAACGAACATAAATCATTTACCATATAAAACAACACATTATTATAGGATAGGAGGCGAAGCGCTCAGATTTTATTCAACTACATTACATAAATTCTCTTTTTCTGTTTCTTATCAAATCCAATCACAGTAAATCAACTCGATCAATCAATCTCTCGTTTAACTCCATCCATATGTACAATCATCAAACTACAAAAGATAAATTATAACTTTAATACTGATAGCAAATCGATTATTACAAATAACATATCATAACAAGGGTTGGGTGGGTGGGAATATCTCTAATACGTGAACTAAGTTAAGAATCTGAGCCTTCGAATGGCTCATTTACCAAATACACGCCCTTATATAACATCTCCACTCATGCGTACTGGCCCCCCCCCCTCCCTGTTTATCTTGCAGCAACACATTTTTTAAAATTTACATATAAAAAATGGAATTATCATGGAGTTGAACCCCCCTACTTTTTTGGGAGTATGTAAAAAATTGATATGTAAATAAGGAGATGAGGAGTAAAATTGAAGTTATATAGTACACCAGCCCCCCCCCCACCCCCCCCCCCCCACCCACCCACGGTTTAGGATTTTGAAGATTTTTGGAAACTTAAAATTTCATTTTTTTTTTTTTTGCTTGTCAAGATTTTTTGGATGAGTCTGCCCCCCCCCCCCCACTTTCAAAAAACGATGCTACGTGCCTGTTAAGAATCGTTCATCACTCTTGCGAGTACACAAAACGTTTAAAAACGTTCGTACTAATGTACATGCGTTGCATTGCAATAATTAGGATCGCCTTTGGTCGCGTCTGAATAGTGTGCATGCCCACTATTTTGAGGTGATTTGAAGCGACCACAAAAACGCATACAACGAATGCGAGAGCTCGTGCAACGTATGCGATAGCTTGCACGAAGCTCAAAAATTCGATCGCAAAGTGTTGTAAATTGATCGTGCGCCAATTGTGAAAGGGGCTTAAGATTACTTAAGTTAATTTTGTTTCGTACCGTTTGTTTATAAATCAATTCAGTTCAGTTCAGTTCAGTTCAAACAAGCTTTTGATACAGTATGGAGGGATGGGCTCTGGTACAAACTTCTAAAAAGTGGAATAAATGGTAAATGTTTTACATACATTAAAACATGTACAAAGGTATAAAATCAAAAATATGTATTAATGGTCTTTCATCTGATCTTTTTACTTGTAATGTCGGTGTACGACAAGGAGAAAGTTTATCTCCATTCTTGTTTTCCTTGTATATAAATGATCTAGAAGATTATTTGTTAGATAAAAACATAACTGGGCTGTCTACAATTACTGAGGGAATTGAAAAGGAACTTTTTTTATATTTAAAAATGTTTATCCTGTTTTATTTAAGCTGAGTCTGCAAACTATTAACAGTTTGCCCTTAATGAATTCTATAGATACTGTGATAAGTGGAAACTTACTGTTAATATTTGTAAAACAAAAATTGTTGTATTTTCTAAAGGTCGCCAACCCAAATATGTCTTTTCATATAATGGTTTACATATTGAAATAGTTAAGGAATTTAATTATCTCGGTGTATTTTCTCAAGAACAGGTTCATTTTTCAAAGCAAAAAAACGGCTATGTGAGCATGCACAGAAATCAATGTACGGAGTTATAAGGAAGATAAGAACTTTTAATTTACCTATTGATTGTCAATTAGATATATTTGATAAAATTGTTGTACCAGTTTTATAGTATGCATGCGAAGTTTGGGGTTATGAAAATATTGAGATTATTGAACGTGTCCATTTAAAATCTTTGAAACATATACTTAATCTGAAAAGTTGTACACCTAGTTACATGGTATATGGTGAAACTGGACGATTTCCTCTGTATATAACCATTTTTACTAGAATGATTTCATTCTCCGCCAACATAATCAATAGCAGTGAAAACAAGTTAAGCAAAATCATATATATGTATGTACGTATTCTTTTTGATAAGGGACAAATATTAAATCCATGGCTATGCTTTTTAAAAAATGTTTTAGATAAATGCGGGCTTTCAAATTTATGGTGTGATCATGAATCGTACCATTATAACTCCAGTTGGATTAAGACAACTATTAACCAAAGGCTAAGAGATCAATTTTTACAAAAATGGCATAACGATATTCAGGAATCGACTAAGGGTGTTATATATAGAATTTATAAAACAAATTTTGAATGTGAACGCTACTTACTCTTGTTACTCAGTAAATTAAGAAAAATATTAGTTAAGTTTAGAACTACAAATCATCATCTTGCGGTTGAAATAGGAAGGTGGGGTATTGTTGAAAGAAGTAAACGTTATTGTAATTTGTGTAATTGTAACAAAATTGGTGATGAATTTCATGTTATATTAGAATGCAAGGCATTAAGTAAATTACGAAGTCAGTTTTTAGATACATATTACTGTTCTTCTCCTAACACTAAAAAGTTTTATGAAATCATGTCTTCAGTCGATTATATCACATTAAGAAAACTGTGTTTCTTTATTTCAAAAATTAATCATATTGTTCGTTCACCCCACTTACTTTATTGAACTTTACAACTATATTGTATATATGTAAATATGTTTGTTCTTCTTATGTACCTCTTGTACCATTATATGGTGTTGAGTGAAATAAACTGAACTGAACTGAACTGAAGATCGTTCGACGAGTTTTTGCTCGTGCTTAAATGTCATTCCTTGATTTGTAGGGCAACTCTTTTCAGTTGATTTAAAGAAGTCATAGCATACCAATGTAAATTAATTGATGTTCATGACATT
This sequence comes from Magallana gigas, assembly GCF_963853765.1. Classification (NCBI taxonomy): domain Eukaryota; kingdom Metazoa; phylum Mollusca; class Bivalvia; order Ostreida; family Ostreidae; genus Magallana; species Magallana gigas. The sequence goes on from NC_088855.1 coordinate 52,193,748, forward strand.
AATTTATTTCATAATTTAATTATAAATGCTAAGTGCGATAAGGTGAACAAAATTAATGTTCTGAATCCACATAAGCAAATAAATTTCTTATTTATGGATAACTAATTTAATTGACTTCAAAATTTATTACTATTGTCTAGCTGTATAAGTTAAATAAAATGGATTTGAATCAAATTCGTGTAACTCATTACCTGTTGTGATTGTGACGTCAAGGAGTAATAAAAAGATAGATAAGTTTTACGTGTATTAATTTCGGCAAGATGACAACTGTTTAAAGTACTAAGTGAGTTTAACATAACAAACGCGTAATGCAACAATTATGACAGGCATTTTTAAAACTAAATCCCGAATGGCCTAACGGTCACCAACATGAACGAACGATACAGTAAGGTCAAGGATTCACAATAAGGGAATGACAACATTATTCTGTTCATTATTGAAAAGAAGGTATTTTCAGCTCATATAACTTTTAATAGTCCCCTACCGGTTTGACCGGAGGGGACTACATTTTTCCTCTGCGTCCGTCTGTCTGTCTGTCCCCTTCATTTTTCAACACTTTTTTCTTTATGCGCTTGAGGAATAAAATGAAACTTGCTGAACAGCTTCAAAATGATTATTAAACTGCAGATCAAGTTTACACCTTTGTAGCCTATGGTAAACATATTTTCGAGAAAATTATTTTTTTATATTCCAATTTCTTCAATAATCGGGTTCGTTATGGGGCTTAATGTGTAATTTGGTCAGTAATGATAACGTTTATTACTTGTATCATTACTTTAATCATTTGTAACAAACAAATAATTTTAAAATAGTATCCAAGTACTGGGTTGTACATGTTATCGTCAGAATATTTATTATGTTACAAATGAGTTTGTTATCGGTTTTCGACTGTTAAAGGTTTTATTCGGAGCATTAAAGTAAAACTTGTCAAATCTAACCTTTAATTAAACTGGTAAATCACAAAGAAAATATGTTACATGCATTTAGAGTAAAGTTTTGAGTAATAGATCGTTTTTTGATCTGGAGCAGAATATACAGAAGTTATATTTTAAATAGGTGTATGCTTCGAACGGTAGGGGACTTGTATTACTTATGCAATACTGTTGTTTTATTAATTTCAGATAACTAAATTTAAATTTGTTAAATAAGCATAGAATGAAAGCCCCATTTAATGATAGAATCGATTTAAATTAATAAAATTTCAAATTCTTGAGGAAAAGTGAATAATGTTTTGGATTTTATTAATAAAATCGAGTATTTTGAGCCCATATTTTACATACAACTTTTTCTAAGAGCTACCCCCCTAAAACAACGATTTTCAGTTTCTATATTGTTAACTAAATTCTAGAGACATTACTTCATAAATATACTTTATGAAATTCATTTTAAAAAATTGATATTGAAAGAGTTTCTATATTTATTAGGGAAAAACACGAAATATCAGTGAAAAAATGTCAGGAATAAAACTGGAGCAGGCTCATGCTGAATGAATGTGTTCGTAGTGTCTATCTTATCATCATTACGACTGACCTTAAGGTATCCCACTCCTCAAAGTTGTTGTATCAAGAAACTCTTGTTTAGTATATGACTGAAATCTGTTGACAAAACAGTTAAAATTTACAAAGAAAATGAGGGGGCGGGGCGGTTTTCAGTCCCCTGAGTTATGACGCATTCTATTAATCCTTTTTGCACCTGAAATGCAATTTCAGCCGAATGGCACTTGTTGCCATTTTATTTTTATTAAGCAGATTTATTTCATCAAATATTGTATTCAATCATGCATATTGATCAGACTGAATATAGTGATTACAAAAATATTATGGCTGAAGCGGCATACATGATTGTACATTTTTATTCGTGACCTTTTTGCACTTTTAATAGTGACAATTTAATTTGTAATAAGAACTTTTTGAATATCAAGAATTTTATAAGATAAATTCAGTTTGTCTAATTATGTATGCACTATTATTTTTGACAAAATAAAAAATTGCGGTCAGTGATGTAAAATTTTAGATTGAGGGCTTCAAAGGTAAAATTCTTGCAAACTTTGGCTTACAAAATTTCATAGTTTTTCTGTATATTTTCAAGATTCTCTGCTGAAAGTCTATCATACTCTAAAGATTTAATTGTGTACATGTTACACAGAACTTGTAGAATATGTTCCAAACCTATCGAATGTTAAGTATGTGCGTAATGAATAAAGTATGATAAAAAGACAGGTTTACTGAAATTTCATCAAATTGCTTGAATGTTTCTACCGTTTTTGTGTAAAAATATTCCGCATGATTTTTTTCCCAAACTTGTTTTTTTATTGAATTTAATTGGGTTTATTTATGAATGCTATGTTCTTATGAAATGATAATATATCTTTTTGTGCTGGTTAAATAAAAAAAAACCCATATTTACTTTAATATAGTGATCATGTGTGCAATGAAATCAACACGTGACGAATGAGATACCTTTAGTTGGATAATGAATGAAATTAATGTTACTGTTTCCGCTTTGCTAAGCTTATAAGCGACATATGTCATTAAAGCAATATGACATTTTAAGTGGGAAAAGGTCATATTAAATGTGTCATATTTTAAAAAGAATAAACACTTCGAGTTCGCTACTTTTGGTACTTCTTTATTATGCATTTTTTGGGAGTTGATTTTAATCAACTCTCCTATGCAGTTACTCTGACAAACCGAAAGTGAAACAGTGTTTGGACCAAAGCACAAATCATCGCCGCTGACATGACTTAGTTCTTGAAAATAATTGATAAATTCGATATAATGTATGCTCAAGCATTGTTTTTCAAGGAAACTTATTTATAAATACCTTGAAAATAGTCAGATTTTAAATGGTACGAACATTTAAGATATTGTTTGTAGTGGTATGTATTCTTACGCCAGAGTTTAATATAGTATCGTTCAACTCGACGCTCGGCTGTCTCCGTAAATCTCCGACAAGCAGAGTCTTTCTTGCTTGTCGGGGATTAACGGCGATAGCGTTTGGTTGAACGAGACTAGAGTTCAATATTGCTAGGATCCATAAATTTTCCAGAAATATTTCTATCACTGATACATAGTTTGGTTCAATTGATTCTATCTTTAAATATTACTTGACATGAATCATATGGGTTTTTTTCTCAACATTCTTGCGTCGAAAAAGTCCGAATATTCATATTATAAAAATGTGCGTAATTCAAATAGAGATAAAAAAAAAACTACCTGTACTTGTTATGCAAAATAATATATCGTTGATTTAAATCAAATAAACATCGATAAAATCAACTCCCGTCAGTTCTTCGGTACTTTGATTAATCATTAGTTTTTCCAGGGATCTCTGATGATATACATGTAGATAAACAAGGCAGTTTAATGTTTGCATGACATTTGTTGGAATGAAATCGTCGTTTGTTACATGCATGACCTGATCAGGAGATCGATGCTTTTGACCTTCGTTGTTTTCCAGATCTGATTCTGTGAATTAATAAAAGTCTTACATAAATATTGATCCTTTTAAGGCCAATATTTACTCGTATGATTTTCCTGCGTGATAATTTATCAGAAAAAAATTAGAGATCTAATTAGAAATTTACACGGTTTTTGGTGTCTCTTTTGATATAACAGATGACAATGAACAGTTTACAGGTGGGTTTTTTCTAAGATTTATAAAATGAAATAATTTAACATTTTTTATCAACTTTGTTGAAGAAAACATTCCTTGCAGTACAAATACGGCGTCAAACAGAACAAAACCCAGATACATGTACATATATGTTGGTTCTTTAATTTAGCATGGCGCAGTTTCTTTAAAATCTCAGTATGAATTATGAATTTCAAAAATTAAAATGCTAAAAATATATCTGCATCCTGTGACCTCTAGAACTTAGTTATTCTTATTACATATCATTAAGTTTCCTTAGATAAGTGGTTTCATAAGTTTGCGATTGTTATAAAATACAAGAAAGACACGATCGCCAATCTAGAGCACGCATATTTTAGCAAATTTCATTGCGCAAACAAACTCTATTGCGATGTTCGGAGCATTTGTGTTCATAGGCGAGCTTCGACTGAAAATTTCAAGTTTATATCTGCTATAGTTTAAAGCAATATAAGCTGTATTTTTTAGAATTTTATTTTGCAACAAAAGCCTGCTAGTATGATAAGTCCGCTTGTAACTTAAACTTTTATGATAATTAGATGTGAAAAAATCATTAGTTTTTGTCAGGAGAGAGATTTCACTTATAAGGAATATATAGCAGATCAATTTTTGTACAGGACGACAATAAATCAATTTTGCCCCAATTTAGGCTTCTTAATGGCTTTTCCCACAAAACAGAGCTAACTGAAATTTTGAAATCATGATATTTTTTGTCATTTTAGTAGAAAATAACATTTTCTTCAAAAAAAATTTCAACATGAAAATTGCAGCTCATATTGCTTTAAGAGAAGTACTGCCGACAAAATACCTCTCTATCGCTAAAAAGACGATATCGCAAAAGCAGAATTGACGTCATCAATAAAAAAATTCAATTAGGCTCAGATCATTATCTATTTTTCGCAAAGTTTCATGAAAATCGATCGAGTAGTTTCCGAGAACTCGCTTGTACAACATTTGTTAGAAAAAAGTAATAATATAGAAGAATTAGGGAAAAAGAGACAAAGCAATAACAAAAAGGTCTTCCGTTTCCAACAGAAGTCCTTTTAAATACACGTGAAGCCTCGCAGAAGCGTAACGTAAAAGGTTTTGTCTTCTTTTGAAAAGGATTCTTATACCTTTTAGTTTAATAGATGTACTTTTGAACAAAACGAACTACATGTTATATTGGAATTTACATGTATTAATTTAAATGTTATAAGGTGATTTTTAGTCTGTTGTCACACAGGGTAACATGCATCTGCAACATTGAATACTTCTCAGATTCTGAAGGGTAAAATTTATCAAGTGCTTTCAGTTGCGTTTAATATTAAGTATTTCATTTCTTATTTAATTATACCCCGCTCCGAAGGAGAGGGGGTATACTGTTGAACCCTTGTGTGTCTGTCTGTCTGTCTGTCTGTCCGTCTGCCTGTCCGTCCGTAACAAAAATTTCTGTCGCATTTATCTCAGCAACTATTTATCGCAGATGCTTGAAATTTTTACACAGTATTTGTATAGGCATGCCATATCGTGGGATATATTTTTGTTCCAATCAGACGTCAACTTCCTTACAAATGACGACTTTGATTCTTTTTAGCAAAAATTTTCAAACAAATTTTTGTCAAAGTATTCTCTGCAACTGTTTATCGCAGATGCTTGAAATTTTTACACAGTATTTGTATAGGCATGCCATATCCTCGGATGTATTTTTGTACCAATCGGACGTCAACTTCCTGTTTAATGAGTACTTTGTTTATTTTTAGCCAAAAATTTTCAAACAAATTTCCGTCAATGATTTCTCAGCAACTGTTTATCGCAGATGCTTGAAATTTTAACACACTATTTGTTATGGCATGCCATATTGTGGGATATATTTTTGTATTAATCGAACGTCAACTTCCTGTCAAATAATGACTGTTTATTTTTAGCCAAAATTTTCAAACAAATTTTCGTCAAAAATTTCTCAGCAGCTATTTATCGCAGATGCTTGAAATTTGTTACACAGTGTTTGTTAAGGCATGACATATTGTGTGATATATTTCTGTACCAATCAGATGCCAGCTTTCTGTTAAATGTCAAGTTTGCTTATTTTGCATATTCACATCAGAGCGGGGGTATCACTAGTGAGCATTGGCTCACAGATATCTTGTTTTCAACTATTTGCATGTTTTGTTGGTTTTGCAAAGAATTTATAGAAAAATCAAGAGGAGCAATATTGACCTCTCTATGAATATTTAAACACCCAGCAACACAATCAATCGTGGAGATGTTGAAAAAAAAATTCCAAGAGAGCCTGGGTGTCCCACAAGAACGCATCAAATCTATCTTTAATTTTTTTAAATGTTGTATTGGCCTTAAATGATTATTAAATAAAAAAAAATTCAAATAATTTATGTTTTAGATTAGGAGGTTTTTTATTACGTTATGCAAAACTCTACGTTTTTGGAGATAATCATAGTCCTAAAATAACCACAACCATCGAACTCTTAAATAAACTGAGTTAAACTTACAGCAAATAATGCACTTTTATTAGGTAAAGGGATACCGTGTAAACTATGTGTTTCTAAAAATCAATCTAAAAAATATTGTTTCGGTAATGATCAGCATACAATTAGCATAGTTATTATTATTTCGTCCTAGATCAGTATCTGTTCTGTTGTCCAGAAGGATGGGTGAAGGGGAGCTACTCTTGTTATTATCCAAGCAGAGAAAACGCCACCTGGAACACTGCAAATGTAACTTAACTCTCTCTCTCTCTCTCTCTCTCTCTCTCTCTCTCTCTCTCTCTCTCTCTCTCTCTCCACTTATAGTTTCTCTTTTCTTTTTACGATCTAGGCAAATGTCGTGTAATGTCAAGCAATCTAGCAATTGTAAACAACAAAGCTGAAAATAACTTTTTGATTGGGATAGTGAAAGAATATGCTCGTAAGTAAATCTGCTTATCAAAGCATAAGATATACACTTTTTAACAGCAATATATTTTTCTTATCTACAAATTGTAAACGAAGATACCTATGGTTTTACATGTCTTTTTGTTTCATTCTTTAACGGACAGACGTTCCATAATTGAAAAGTGGTTATAATTAAAGCATTATGTATTAAAAGAGCCATGAAATTGCAATTTCAATTAAATAGTGTCCAACTGGAGAAAAATATTCGGAAATGCAACCAATAAATCCCAACTTTTTTTCTACTCTATCTCAATACAGAAGCCTATATTCACAACTTCTGGCTGGACGCTAATGATATAGAACGGGAGGGACACTTCATATGGCAATCTACACGACAACCTTTGGTATACAAAAACTGGAACCCCAATGAACCCAGTGGGGGAACCGAGGACTGTTTGGAGATGTTGTTCAAAGAATACGTTGACGAACAACATATTGGGCAGTGGAATGATAAAATATGTAGTCATGAAAACCATTTTATTTGTGAAAAAAGGTAGTATGATTATTTTCAGATCACGTGAGTCAATTACAGAACCGATCCTTTTTCTCTGTTTCTTTTTGTTTACAATTGCTAGTAAAAAAAATCCAAAAATTTGCAAGCGTATTTGAAGTTACATTCTTAATCTACAAAATCACCTTTTTGACAACTAAAAAAATAATCTAAATTAAACATTCATATACAAAAAACTGTTGATGTTTAATATAATATGAAGTATGCTTTGAGTGCATGATAGTACTTTTGTAAATTAAAATCTTCAAATTTTCTCCTATACCCTTCTTGAATTAAAAGTTAAATATTAAAAAAAAAAACATTTTGAAAGAATGCAATGACTAAAGTGAAAAGAGTTACCCGTCTGAGCGATGTGACGATACTTCTACCGTTATAATGAGTCTTAAAAGAAAAAAATCGTCCAATAAACATATTGTATTTCAAAAGATGAGTAAAAATCTCTTTAGCCATTTTATTCATCAAGATATAATACTTTAATTTGTCATAATCATAATATTAAATAATTTATTTCAGTATCGAAAATGGTGGATCGTCTCAACCACTGGATATCATAGGATAATTTCAATAAGGATGTGGAGGTAGTCACAGGTGTTGAACATTTCCAACCAAATATTTATTGTGACCGGCATAAAACACAATGATGAAGATACGTGTTAATTACCTGTAAATTCATATTGAGTATGGACGGTTTTCTTTATTTGAACAGAAGTAATGTAATTTGTTGGTCTATTAAACATATTATATATAATGTCAGTTTGCTCATCCTGATAACCCCAAAAAACTAACCAAATGAAATAAAGTTCCTTTTTTGGCGCAAAACATTTGACAAACAGTGCTACATTTAATTAACTTATTCAATTTTTTTGATATTTAGGGCAATAAGTGAAGCATATGTCGAATTTGGTTAACACATATTTTACACCGGCACTTGAGACACGGACTTATCCGTTTATTTCAAATATTCCCTTGAGATATTGAGAATAATATATAATTCTTGATAGATTTATTTTATAATTTATCGGTAAAAGGAGGCTGCTGTCTGTTGTTGTGGGATCTCAATCGTTATAACTGGACATTAATATTAATAAATCGGTCCAAATGCATGCATTTTTTTGGGATGAACATGTTGCTGTAGTATTTATGCTTGACTTTTTGCTTTTAATTTTATTTTAATAAAAATAGTCAGTATAACCCGAAAACAGCACACGACTGCACTGCGTTCATGGGGAAAGGACACCTTGAGAATTTAAATAATGTTCTAAAAAAATCCTAAAAGTTATTTTAGAAATATTCCTTGCCTTTTTTATAAAATTAGTCAAGAAAGAAGGTGTTTTACATACAGCTTTCTTTTTACATTCAAATTAAGATTGATCGCTGCAGTCGACATGATTTATGAATTAATTTTTAACAACACACATCAGAAGAACTAAAATGGTGACTTTGAAAAATTTACTTTTGAATATGATTGTTAGGTACAAGCTAGAGAATTAATTATTTTAAGCAGTTGTATATTAACACTTTTGAAGAAAATAATTGACATTCAATAATTGATCGCTGCAGTCGACATGATTTATGAATTAATTTTTAACACATATCAGAAGAACTAAAATGGTGACTTTGAAAAATTTACTTTTGAATATGATTGTTAGGTACAAGCTAGAGAATTAATTATTTTAAGCAGTTGTATATTAACACTTTTGAAGAAAATAATTGACATTCAAATAATTGATCGCTGCAGTCCACATGATTTATGAATTAATTTTTAACACATATCAGAAGAACTAAAATGGTGACTTTGAAAAATTTACTTTTGAATATGATTGTTAGATACAAGCTAGAGAATTAATTATTTTAAGCAGTTGTATATTAACACTTTTGAAGAAAATAATTGACATTCAAATAATACTATCTTCCATTAATATAATAAAGGGTGTTTTGTAGCAGATATAACCTATTTATTTTAAGTCAATATTAAGCAATTTAACAACTATTAATTAAAATAACTAATTTAGTACTTAAATTAAGTTGTGGAGATTTGTTTGAGTTAACATAATAAAGTACTGATTAATCTTTTACACGGACAAAACGAATATAAGTTCTAACAACTTTGCAATTTCTTACCTCGTTGGGAACCTTTCTTTATATCTGTAGGATTCAGTTCATTGTACATATGAAATGGTGATATATTCATCCAGCAAAGTTGTCATGAATGAAGTATGTATTTGATCAATATATTTCATTTATTTGATCCTTAACGAATGATCTCCTTGAATATAATTTCTAATTGTAAGTATTGTCTAACATAATAGCGATGTTTTACAACAACAGTTTGGATACGCATCTGATACGGTTTGGATGAGGTTGATATGTTGTTATCCCTAAAAAGAACAGAGGAGAGTGTCAGGCTCGGCACGTTTATTTATCAGCAGGCACACATATTATTCAGAATGCTCTGGATTTCATAATTCCGGGAAGTAGAGTCATCTCCCATGAAACATTAAAAAAAATATAATGGGGTTCTTGCAAACGGCCTTACAGTTCTACAATGTGAGTGCAAACAGTTTTTTTAGTTATCCCTTCGCAAAGGGGATATAGCATAGCTACTGTGCGATATACATGCCCTCACTGCAAACCATGCTTTCAATATCATGGAGATCGTCATGTGATAGACATATGAAGTCATATTGTTTAAAAAATAAACATGCACGATTATAAATATTATTTCAGAATAACTAAAATTACACACCATAAAGTCGCTTGCCATAAAAGTAGTAGAAAGTTGTCTGTTAAGGTGTTTACATGTATATGATGTATTGCTTTTTAGGTTAAAAGTGAAATTTTTTTTTTTTTACATTGTTTTATATAGTTTTATTGTGTTCCTCAAGTTTTAACACATATTTTCTTTATAATTTAAAATTAAAGAAAGTATTCTTTTGAGATGTTAGTAAAAAAATTGATATAACTATATATACATTTTCATTTTTTTTCATGTGATAACACAAACGTATCAATTTTGTATACTATATTCAGTCCAATAAATTCAAATGACGTGTAATTGATGTGCAAGTGGGGTTTGCTTATTTGTATTCAAATATTTAATCGTACTATTGCCGTGAATTAAATTAATATAAGTAATATGGAATCATTCTTTGGATACTGTGAGGTGATAATTTCACTTGGGGCATTATTGGATTTGACCACGCCCCGACCAAAATTATCAATTATATACTAAATATACCATTTTATCAGAAAAAAAACATGCTTGTCTACAGAAATGAACTTAGTCATCCACATTTAGTCCCCTTCGAAAATGTGGAAGTATTTTGTTTTCATGACGTTTATGAAACTGTCGGACAGGAAAGAAAAATTCACCGTCTGTTTATTAAGTTCTTTTGATCTTTTGTATGCTGTGTAATTGAATGGTCAACTATCTTTTAAAAAGATGTATCTTCGATTGCACACCGATAAAATGCAAACTGCTCCATTTATGTCTAAAATATAAAAAATGCTATATCTTTATATTATTCAAACCGTACAATTGCACAATTTATATTTTAGCATCCAAACCGGAATAATTTAATTATCTAAACCGTACTACTTCTTTGGCAGGTGCATGAAGTTATTGCTATTTTTATACATATTAATGTGTTAAAAAGATATTAAAATGATTTCATTTTGTTAGTGTAGTGTATTAAATTAATTTTGGCTGCTTCAGATTTTTAGTAGGTGTTATATTATCTACGTTATCTCGAAATAGATCTTGATTTTGCATTTAAATGACACGTTAACGATTGATATTCCCTTTAAGAAGTCGTTTTTATTTACGATGAACAAAAATAACGCACACTTTTTTCAACTGCAAAACCTTCAGAAAAATATGAATGATTATTACGATATTCTAATTAATATATACTTCGTTTTTGATAGAAAAAAGGACACAACACTCATTGTTTTTGAAGTGGATACGCCATTTTAACGTTATCCAAACATGTCACTACCGGCGCGGATACACGACAGTGATAATAACGATTTAACGAGGCCGAGTACAGAACGAGTACGCACGCTTTCGCGCAGCGTTTCATTTGTATTGTGACGTCATCTTTTTGCTTGTTTGACGCCATGGCGTGATAGTTTTATCTGCAGATATTCAGCGAAATTTGTTGAAAATGGCTCGTTTAATGCGTAAAATTAATGTTATATTGTGGAATAAACATAACTGTTTCGAAGTATAAGCTATATTTGGGCTCGGGTCGAAAAAGTGAAGAGGGTTCAGCAGGCCAAACCCTCTGTCACGTTTTCTTAACCCGCCTAAATATAGCTTAATTCATATATTTCAAGACAGTAACCATGTATTTTATATTAATGACCCTTAATATGTGATGTTATATATTTTTTTATTACTTAAATATGTCTGAAGGCTTTAATAATACTATAAAGATCACCTTTTCCGCCTTTGTCAAATAAAAAATAGCCATTATCTGACAAATCTGGGAAATTGGGCATACAAAAATCAACTTTGATAAGACCCCTGGAACAAACCAGGAGGTAAAAGGTTTTTTTTATTTGACCATTTGATGCCTTTTAGCAATAACTTTAATATGTAGAACAGAAAAAGAAATCCCTAGGGCAGAAGTTTAAAAAAATGTGTAAAATTGATACATTTCAAGCGAAATCCCATAGGGTCCTATGTTAAATATTAACAAACTTTGAGATGACCCCCTAAACAAACGGTGTGGTAAATGTCTTATTTTTTAATCTTAAAACAATAATTATATCAGTAGAAATTCAGGTAAAAAATTTCATTAAAAAATCTAGGGCAGAACTAATTAGACCCGGCCTCGTTAAGCATATTACACAATTTTGTACCTCATTTACATGTACCATTGTATTAAAATGGTTTAAGTGAAAATACGAATTGAAATTAAAACGTTTGAGAATCTGTAAAAATAAACGAGTCGCCGCAAGGATTCGTAACCAATTGGTACTGTCTTTTTTCACGGGATTCTTGAATGCTTTAGTTTAATACATGTAGTTATAATTTTGCATGAATCAAAGTTACAATGCAATTTATTTAGTAAAGTTTTGGTAGATTTGAATAAATAAGAAGCATTCAGGTGATTTTTAGTCTGTTGTTACACAAATAGACGTAAATCTGCGCAATAGATACCTCTTAGATTCTGACGGGTAACATTAATCACGTGATTTAATTGAGTTACATATAAATATGTTATTTTGGACATTTGTTTGTTATTTTTCATTTTTATTATATTAACTTTTTAAATTCTGTTTATCAAATGATTAATAGAAAAAAACAGAGAAACAACAATGAACTCTTTTCAAATTTTCAAACATCCAACACCATAATCTACCGTTCCTCGAGATATCAATAAAGCTAATTTCAAGCAAAATTTCTCTAACACAGCACTTAAGAAATGGATGTTGATATTAAATATGGTCATTTTTTTATCGGTCACAAATAATGGAATTTTGTTGGTATATTTATAAAAAAAAAGTTTTAACAATCAATAAACATATATTTAAAAAAAACAGTTTGAAATCAAGAATACGAAAAAATGAAACAAAGTTCCTTGTTCAGTGCAAACAAGCGATTAATAATGCATTAATTACTACACTAATTCAGGTTTCAGCTCACCTGAACCAAATATACAAGTGAACTTTTTTGATTACCCGTTGCTCAACGTCTCTCTGTTCGTCCGTCCATCTGTCTCTCCTTAAACTTTCACATTTTTTACTTCTTCTCAAGAACAATATATTGGGCCAAACTAAGTACAAAAAGGAATTTTTGAACTGTTCAAATAAAAGGCTAAACCTTTTTTATAATGAGATAATTGCGACACAGTGAAAATAGGGTGCATATTTTAAAAAAAATCTTTTCAAGAAATATAAAAACAGTAATGCTAATATTAACACCAAGGCCTGCAAACCTTGTTAAACCAAATTTAAAAAAAGTTTAAAGATTCTTTTCTAATAAAACTACAATGCTACAATTTATTAAATAACTATATTTAATAAATTCTTCTTCTTTAAATAATGTAGATTGTAATGTGTTTAAATTGTTCATATCCCCCGGCCAAAACTAGGCTCCAAAATGGGTTCAACGTTCAACATAGAAATATATGAAGAGGATGTTTAAAAATATTCTTCTCAAGAACCGCAAGCTATAAGTTGTGAGATGTAATCATATAAATACATAAATAATGTAGATTTTAAATTATTAAAATGACCCCTACATTAATATTGGCTCCTGTGATGGGCTCAAAGTGTAACATAGAAATATGTTGGCTTTTGTAGTAATGTTTAAAAATCCTTTTCTCAAAAACTATAATGCTACAATTTTTAGATAACTATAGAAGCATCTTTAAATGATATAGATTATAATTTGTTAAAATTGTTAACATCCCCCCCGACCAAAACTACAATGCTACAATTTAAGAGATTACTATGCAAGAATCCTTACATTCTTGTAGATTCTAAATTGTTGATAACTTGGCACTTTGACTAATACTTAGGACCCCAGAGGAGTTCAAAGTTTCACAAAGAATTATTTAGTTAAAATGTTGAAAAATCTTATTCTCAAGAATTAAATTGCTACAATTACTAAGGAAGCATTTTTAGAAAGGAGATAATTTCGATTTTTTTTTAAATTGTGACCCAGAATAAATTAAATCTGGACTGCCAGAGTGGTTCAGTGTTTAACATATAAATATATTATGAAATATATTTGGAAACTATTTGAAACATATCTTTCACACAGGCACTTATGTGGGCATATGCTTCCCCCTTTTTTTAAATACTCCTTTTTACGACTAAGTATCTCTTTTACATTAGCTTGGTCAAACATTTCAAAATGGACATTTGGGAAATAAATAACAATTCTATAAAAGATGCAAAAATCAAAGCTTCCTTTCACATTGAAAAAGAATGTTGTTGATTCCCTCTTTTTTGTAAATAGATCAAATGATATTGATGATTCATTATAAATAAAATTACATTAACTTGTGACTCTTGTGAAGGTGTGTCGATTTTATTGACTCTCAAAATAGTCCGTAATTTTTAGACAGGAATGGAAATCCTTTACTGCATATTTTCAACATAGATTTAATATGAATGTATGCATTATGCAGTAAAGCAGTGCAGTATTTGCCGATATCTTAAATCTTTTTTTACCAAAAGTTCATATAACGGGCATATTTCTCAATTTATTATCAATCTTTGCTGTAAGAAAATAAATGAACTAATGTAGTGCATAGTTAACTTTTAGTAATATAATTTCTTTTTCTATAATTACGTGGGACTCAGAGTTTGTTCAATATGGAGCCAAAATATGTGTTCATGATGTTTTAATGTATGCTTAAAACAACCAAAAATGAGCAGTTACAATGGTTGTAATTTAAATTATGTTAAAAATAATCCTTCATTATAGTTGATTGTGAATGTGCGAGAAAGTGCGAATGAAGGAATATTTAAAACCTTGTTGCATTTATTAGATATGTTTATTGGAGAGTGAAATAAAAAAATATATTGACTCTCGAAAAAAAAAAATGATGTTCCTTTGTTATTTAAATCTAAGACAACTGCACTTAGTTTTTTGATGTTAAGTATAGAGAAAACAAAACAGCTATAGAAATGAACACATGTCATTTATTGAAGTAAATGACGAAAAATAAATATATACAACATCAAGGGGGTCAGCATAGACTAGAAAACAACTGACTACTGTGTCTTTGGCAGTACATTATGCAATATGCTGACCCCCAATAGTAAAACATTAAAAAAAATCAAGGTAATGATATATGCCAAACATCAAAAAAGGGTGGAAAATAACAAAATACACGTATAACAGGATACACGCAATAACTAGATACAAAGTATACCAATTCCTGAAAATAGAAATAACGTGAAAATTATAATTATGGCGGAAGAAAGGGGTGGATGGAGGGTTATCCCAAAATATCTTCTCAAAATAAAGCGTGGCGTACTCCTCTAGTAAATAGATCAAGAATGGTCACATGGTATTGAGGAGCCACGCTGATTGGTTTAAATATTATCAAACCTCGATCGTATTAAATAAAGAATCTTGACCCAGAGATAACCCCAGTTAATTACCTAATCATCATATGCCCAAATGGGAGACCTAAGTTGAGGCTAACAAATGTAAACAAATGTAAACAAATATCATATGTGATAAAAACAAGAAGAAAAACACATGTCACATAAAAGCTATTATCATTAGACAAAATAATAACTACTTTTAGATTTACTTTGTAAATCATTGGTAAAAGGAGGCTGCTGGCTCTTGTTATGGGATCTCAGCCGTTGTATCTGGACAACATCACAAAACAGTCTGTCAGAATGCATTCTTTGAGGATAAACATGTTGCTGAAATATTTTTGTTTGACATTTTGCTCTACATTTAATCTCAATAAAATACAGTTTAAACTTGGGTGAAAAACAGAACATCACTCACTGCACTTCGTTTGAGGGGAGAGGGCACCTTGGACATTTTCACTAAGCGTGAGCAAAACAAGATCTGCAGAAGAAAAAAATCCAAAAGTTATATTTAAATTGTCTTTGCCTCTTATTATAATTATTCAAGAAAGAACGTGTTTTACATGCTAATTTCAATTTCAGATTCATATTAAGATTGCCTGCTGCAGATGACATAATTTATGTATTAATTTAACAATTGTTGGGAAATATCTTGCATGACGTCAAGGTGCATGTGACGTTGTGAGACATTGCTATTATGATGTCATCATAATATGACGTCATGGTAACGTGACAATAATTATGTTTATGTTCAAATTAGTTTAGATAAACCAGTCAAAGCATTCAGATGTGTTTTCGTTCTATCTGACTCAAAGACCACTATACAATCGCGACATTTTGGTGCCGTGACCAAACGGAGAGAATATGACTTCTAAACTTAGAGCAGTTCGTTCAGGACAAAGAAGTGCTGTTACAAGACTTTTGAAAAAATTGGAGGAATCATTTTTAGAGGAAAACAATACAGAGGATATAGAGACTATAGTATCAACACTAAAGGAGAAGCAAGAAATTCTTAGGAATCTAGATGACAGAATTCTAGAAGATACAGTTGAAGAGGATGTGGAAAAGGAAATCCTTGAGGCAGATGAGTACAAATTTAATATAGAGTCAAAAATTAAGAAAATCAAAAAACATCTCTTAGTACAAGGATCAACTTTAAATGCAACTGCCAGCAGTTACCAGTATTTGGATCGCAATGAAAATCTTCAAATCGAAAAGAATGCTCATTCGACGCATGATTTTTCTCAAAATTCATGTGTTCAGCAGACCGTTACAAGCCTCAATTTGAATCCAAACTCTAATAGTGGTGCTACTCACTCAGCAAACTCCCATAAGTTACCGAAACTCAATCTACCAATTTTTGAGGGAAATCTTCTTGAATGGCAAACATTTTGGGATTGTTACAATACAAGTATTCATGGGAACAACAGTTTATCTGATGTAGAAAAATTTAGCTACCTTCGGTCATTGTTGTGTGGAGAAGCACTTCGCGTTATCTCAGGATTTAGTTTGACCAATACAAACTACAGACAGGCAATAGATGTCTTATTTGAAAGATATGGGCAAAATCATAAAATCGTCAATGCGCACATACAGGCTCTTATCAACATACAACTACCAAAGTCTAATCCAGATTGTTTGAGAATTTTTTATGACAAAATGGAGTGCTGCATTAGAGGTTTGGAGTCCTTGGGCACTGACGAAACCACGTATGGGACGATTCTAACACCCATGATTTACAACAAGCTCCCAGCAGACATTCGGAAGAACATTACTCGGGACAAAGGAGATGACAACTGGGATTTAAACTCATTGAGGAGAGCAATAAAGAAGGAACTTTGCGTTCAGGATGCTGGAAATGCTAGCAATACAAGATCTAACCAAGAATCACAGGAGTTCATCCCAACTGCTAACTTTGTTACAGGAGCAAACCATAAGAAAACCATCAAGCAAGGAACTACGGTAAAGCAATGCTTGTTTTGTAATGGAAAACACTCGCCAACGGCTTGCCATGTCATCACTGATTATGAAGAAAGGATATCAATCGTCAAACAGAAGAAAGTCTGCTTTAATTGCTTTGGAAAACACAAAGTAAGCGAATGTCAGTCGCATTTCAAGTGTAGGAATTGCAAAAAGCTTCATCATACTAGTATTTGCCGCAATTCTCAATTCCCACGAAGTACTTCAGAGAGAGCTGTTAATGCCGAGAGCACACAATTCAAACAGCCACATCAACGAGAGCAGTCATTCCAGCTTCACTCTTCATCACATGTTAGAGCCAACACTGAAGTGCTGCTAAAAACTGCTGTGACACCAATTTGGTATAGAAATCAAGAAGTCAACTGCAATGTTTTGCTAGATGAAGGAGCTCAAAACTCATTTATAACTGAGGAGTTAGCACAGAAACTTGACATAAAATCAACGGGATCCATCACTCTAAAGATTTCAGCATTTGGAGACAAGAACAGTGAAGTTCGTAACCTAGAGAAAGCTACAGTTCAACTAGAAACACAAACCGGAGAGAAAATTCCAATGGAGGTCATCATCATTCCAACAATAGCAGCTCCAATCTTCAACAGAGCACGTGTCAATATCAGGGAACTCTCATACCTAAAGGATTGAAATTGGCACACCCAATCAGCTCAGATGAGCAGTTCCATATTTCAATGCTAATTGGTGCAGACTACTATTGGAGCATAGTAGGAGACAGAATCATCAGAGGAAATGGACCCACAGCGGTCGAATCAAAGGTTGGATATCTTATATCTGGACCTATCCACTCATCTGGAAAACAGCATTCAGGGATGTTCCATATTTTGGCAGATCATAAAGTGGAAGAGGTTGACCTGGAAAAATTCTGGAAAATTGAATCCATGGGAATTGATGATCACAGTGAAGAGATAAAAGGCAAGGAAAAACTCTTGAATTTTGCTGCTACATCAATCGATAAAGAGGATGGTCATTATGTTGCTAAAATCCCCTGGAAAGAAAACTCTCCCTGCTTACCTACAAACTACGAGATTGTGAAAAGAAGAACAGAAAATGTTATTCAGAGATTAGCAAAGGATCCAAAAATGTTAAAGCTGTACAGTGAGATAATACAGGATCAAGCAAACAAAGGATTTATTGAGAAAGTTGAAGATCCAGAAAATTCAGAAAATAGAGTCCATTATATCCCTCATCACCCTGTGAAAAAGGACAGCACTACAACCCCGATTAGAATTGTGTACGATTGTAGCTGCAAGGACAAAACTGGACATGTTAGTCTAAACGACTGCATTGAGCCATACTCCCCTATGATGAATGACATCACGTCAATATTGACCAGATTCAGACTGAACAAGTTTGCAGTAACAGCAGATATTGAAAAGGCCTTCCTTCAAATTGAGCTTCACCAGAAAGACCGTGATGCAACACGATTCCTTTGGCTTAGCGATCCAGGTAATGCATCGAGTCCATTGACAACTTACCGCTTTCGATCTGTCCTGTTTGGAGCAACTTGTTCACCCTTTATCCTCAGCGCTACTCTGATGAAACATTTTCAAGAGAATGCAAATGAAACTTCATCTCTTCTTGAACAAAATCTCTATGTTGACAATGTTTTAGCCAGCTTCCAGAGTGAGGAAACAGCTATGAAATTCTACAAAGAATCAAGAACCTTACTTGCAGCAGGAGGTTTTAATCTTCGTTCCTGGAGCTCCAACAGTGAGATGCTACAAAACTTATCTAAAGCAGAAAAAACAGCGGATGAAGACTCTGTCGTTAAAGTTCTTGGAATGAAATGGAATCCACAAGAAGATACTCTTCAATATGCAAAGAATGATACTGGACAAAAGAAGTATCGTGTGACTACAAAGCGAGAAGTATTGAGAGAAACATCAAAGGTGTTTGATCCACTTGGATTATTAAGTCCTATTTCTGTGAAGGCAAAGATTTTCATGCAAGAGTTATGGAAAGCTAATTTGAAATGGGACGAAAAACTGCCTAAGTCAATGCAGACTACATGGAGAAAAATCTCATCAGAAATTTGTGATGCACTGGACATCAAACTAAACAGAAATAACAGTTCGTCAATAGTTTCAAGGTGTGATTCATTGCACGTTTTCTCCGATGCAAGTCAGCAAGCATATGGTGCATGTGTCTATTTGTTATCAAAGAACAAGATAACATTACTTATGGCCAAAAATCGAGTGACACCAATCAAGCAGATCACACTTCCAAGACTAGAACTCATGGGAGCACTTATTGGAGCAAGATTGGGAAAACATGTAAAAGAAATAACAAGAGTTAACAAAATTTACTTTTGGTGTGACAGTCAAATTGTACTTCACTGGATCATTTCACAGAAAACGCCAAACAGATTTGTAGCAAACCGAGTAAATGAAATTAGGGAGATCAGCAAATCTTCAACATGGCAGTATTGTCCAACATACTGTAATCCTGCTGACTATCTCACACGAGGAATTGCCCTCAAGAAATTCAAAGAAGATACCCTCTGGTGGAATGGACCAGAATGGTTAATGGAACCCCAAAAATGGCCTGTATGGGATGGGCCAACAAAGGCAATATTATGTTCCACAAGCACAGAAGAAGAGAGTGATATGAGTCATCAAACGAAGGTTCAAGATACTGTAGACATCAAGACTGAAAGTATACAGTCAATATTGAAACTTGAAGATAAGAGTTCACTCATGATGTTAGTCAGAGTTCTTGCATACATAAGAAGATTCATTCACAACTGCAGACATTCTAGTGAAAAGAGAGCAGGATTTCTCAGTAAACAAGAGTTAGGTGAAGTTATTAGACTGCTCATACAAGATGCACAGAGAACAGAGTTTACAAAAGAAATGGAATATCTGAAACATCCATCTGGAAGGAAACCAACATTGATCCAGCAACTGAAACTGTTCCTCGATAACGAAGGATTTTTAAGGTGTGGAGGAAGAATTCACAATGCGCCTCTGATGGATAAAACAAAATTTCCATACCTTCTTCCAACATATCATCGATTGACGCATCTTATTGTTGTTGATACACACAACAAACATGCCCATGCCAGTTTGAATTCAACAATTACCTTACTCCATGAACAATATTGGATACCGAGGATTCGACAACGTGTGAAAGGAATTCTTAGAGGATGTATCAGCTGTAGAAAGGTCATTGGAAAGTCTTATCAAGCTCCAGAACCCCCTCCGCTACCAAAGGACCGTCTACAGATGAAACCTCCATTTACCGTGACAGGCATAGATTTTGCAGGACCCCTTTATGTCAAGGATAAATTGGGAGAAAACTCTAAAGCATATATATGCCTTTTTACCTGTGCCTCAACTCGAGCCTTACACCTAGAGCTAGTACCAAACCTAACACAGAGCTCATTTCTTCTTGCATTCAGAAGATTTATCAGTAGGAGATCACTGCCTAGTATCATGATCTCAGATAATGCTACAACCTTTCAATCTGCATCCAAGGAAATCATTAGATCATCACATGCAGAAAACGTACATCAAAAACTTGCTGAATATGGAGTACAATGGAAATTCATTCCAAGTCGAGCTCCATGGTATGGTGGATGGTGGGAGAGACTCATTGGATTGACAAAGACTTCATTACTGAAAGTTCTTGGACGCTCAAAGATAAATATGGAGACTCTTCACACCGTAGTAACGGAAATAGAAGCGATGCTGAATGACAGACCACTGACTTACATTTCAACAGATCCGGAGGATTTGCAGCCACTTACACCATCTCAGTTGCTATATGGAAGAAGATTGACATCTCTACCCTATTTGGATGAAGAGGATACCAACAATGATTCTCTATTAAATCACGAGAAAGCTAATGAATTTATGAAACAACAAATTCAGCTCCTACAAAACTTCTGGAACAGATGGAAGACGGAATATCTTACTTCTCTGAGACAATATCATCGCAGAACAGGAACAACATGTAATAAGATCAAGATTGGAGATGTCGTCCAAGTCCATGATGACTTCACAAAACGTATCAACTGGAAAATTGCTCTAGTGGTGGACCTCACAACTGGCAGAGATGGACTCACAAGATCCGCACTTTTACGTCTTAGCAACGGAACCATAACAAACCGTCCCATTACGAAATTATATCCCTTGGAAGTGTGCGAATCAGAGCCAGAGTTGAGGAGAAGTCAAAGACTTTCTAATTAAATTTTTCAAACACAACGCGACCTATTATGAACTTTTAATATTTTTTTTTTGAATTGTGATTTTGTACATTTTGCGACCTAATATGAACTTTAATATTTTTTTTTTGAATTGTGATTTTGTACATTTTGCGGCCCGGAGTATGTTGGGAAATATCTTGCATGGCGTCAAGGTGCATGTGACGTTGTGAGACATTGCTATTATGATGTCATCATAATATGACGTCATGGTAACGTGACAATAATTATGTTTATGTTCAAATTAGTTTAGATAAACCAGTCAAAGCATTCAGATGTGTTTTCGTTCTATCTGACTCAAAGACCACTATACAATCGCGACAACAATACTCATTTACGGAACTGAAATAGCGACTCTTATCATCAATGTTTGATTTAGCTTTAAATATGCTAACTTGCTATTTGGACGGTTCATGTAGACAAACAAATAAGATAAATTTTCTTTCATTAAATATATTTCAATATATGTTGGTTTTATCATTTTTTTTTGGGGGGGGGGGGGATTAGTTGATTAACAAATACATAAATTGATAACTTGAATTAAATTGTAGATATTTGTTTGTGTATACTTTAAAATGTACTAAGTGTCTTGCAACGGAAGAAAATCTATGATATAAAAAATTTCAACCTGTGCAATTGTAATTTGAATAAATTATGATTAAACCATAATAGATCCTATGGAAAAAGTAAATAAAAAGGATGAGGGTCAAGCATTGTGAAAATATTATAAATTTGATGCAGTAACAGTAACCTCTATATACTAAGGTGTCTTATTCCACCTAAAATTAAGAGGTTGTTTTTGTATTTATCGAATCACACCATTCGATGTTAACAATTTCATTGTGAATGATTTGCAAAAAAGTGAACAGTTTCGTTTTTAGAATTCAAAACAATGAAATTTGAAATAAAATTCATCCCATTCATTATGACAACAAGCTTAGTTGTAAACAAAATTACAACAGCAATGCAACCACCTAAAGCCAATATGCTTTTAAAGTTTTATTAATTAGTTTTTATCATTTAAATATAAACCAGTGCGATTTTTGTAACATTGTTTTGTGTTGTAACTTTCCTTATTATTTTTGTCAGTGTCATTTTTTATTCTACTGGAATTGATTTATAACGATAAATCATCTGAGTAGGAAATGTCTCTATTCAATGCGTGTCATTGTAAAATTATCCATTAATAAAAATAATGATAGTAATTCGTTTTTATTTTACGTGCCATCTTACATAATTTATTAAAAAATTATCGGTTTGCAATCAAAACTTTTCATCAATATTCTGATAACCATATTAGTATTTATCAATATAATGAAAATATAAAACCCTAAAAGACATGTGTGAATATTCATTGAATACTTTTTAATGTGACATTATTATGTAGTCGTCTACATCAGTAAATTAAAATATAAACAGGCACTGTCAACCAAGTATTTGATAAAAGGTTTTATCAAATAAATCAATAAACGGTCTGTGAACAAGACACATCAATACTTGAAATACCGGTATCGTTCTAGCATTTATATTTTGATACAACAAGGTGCTCCGCTTGCATCTACAAAGCTACACATCTGATTGACTATATACATTTATTTCACATCGACTTTGCTTGGTATCTGAAACACTTGAATTATTGTGGTACCTGTTTTGACTTTTTCTCATTACTACATGAATTGAAGTTTTCAGCCGTATTCATTGAATCAAAGTTTGAAACTGCATTTGCTCAGTAATCTAAAGTTTCCCCGATTTCTGACACCAAGTTTCCCTAACCACGAATCAGACACAAGCAATATGCAGATGATTATTTCACAAGCGTCACAAAAATTCTGCTGAGATAAGGAAAAGTTACAAATTCACATTCATGGCGTGTCAACAATTACTGATATTCATCTGTTTAACAGGTATATTTCATAATAATTATTCCCGCTAAAGTTATTCAACTACAAAAAATATCTTTTTAGACTAATATGATCACTTAAGAAACGTGATTCACATAATAATGGTTCTAATTTTCTTATCGAGGAACTGTGCAGCTGTGTTGTCCTGATGGCTGGAGAAAGGGAAAGAACTCCTGTTACTATATAGGTACATCTTTAAAGACCTGGGTGGAAGCATCTGTAAGGAACTGATTTATTTTATCCCAGCTATTAAAATGTCTAACGACAGACAAGAACAATTGCAATTATTTAATTTCTAAGATGGCCAGTCCCTTCTTCGTGGCACAAAAATAAATAAAATGGAATAAAAACAAGTAAAACAAAATCGAGCACGACAACTAACACTTCCAAATATAGAAACTATATAAAAAAAATAGCAACTAAATTTTGTACATTGCACTTAGAAATTCGTCCTCTCTACATATTTTTTGATGACAAATTCTAAGACTTTTATTTGTCATAGAAAGTGAAATATAACAAAAATGTGCATCAATATTATTTTCTCATTGCTCAATTAACGTTTTAAAGCAGTTTTCAAACTCTCTGGGTCTCAGAGTTGTAAGGATGTTTGAAAAATATATCAATAAATATAAACATCGATACTTGTTTTGTTTTTTTAAATTGTACGATATTCGACCATAGAATACTTTAATAACAAATGAAAAGAACAGTCTGCAAAGACACTTGCGTTTTTCCTATTCATGACCTGCAAATCATTATCTGATGATGTGAACGCTATGCAATAATGCAACAT
The DNA here is from genome assembly GCF_963853765.1 of Magallana gigas. Lineage (NCBI taxonomy): Eukaryota > Metazoa > Mollusca > Bivalvia > Ostreida > Ostreidae > Magallana > Magallana gigas. The sequence goes on from NC_088855.1 coordinate 52,217,803, forward strand.
TGTGAATTAGATATTAATGAAAATTTGTTATTGTTTATTCTGAAAAAAAAACTTCACAAACATTTCTAAGTCTGAATTACATTGCAAACCAATTAACATAGAATCTGAAGCTCTGTAATGAACTGGTTAAATGTACTTGCAAAATCATTTAAAATTTGTCATGATTAGTTAAACTATGTTTAACAAGTAAAACATTTCGTCAATGCTTAAAGTCACAATTTCTTTTCAGGGTATTTGTCAAGCTTTTCACAGCGAACTAGTTGTGATCAATGATCCCGAAGAAAATTTTCTCCTTAAGAAGATAATCACCAATATCAAAGGTAGCGCCATCTTGTTTTTTACTATTGTTATCGCTGAAAAGCACTGTTTACATTCGAATAAGAACGTGTCAAAGCAAAAACAATGCATTATTTAAAAAGATATTTTTTTTTTAAAAAAAAAGTATTCAAAAGACAATTTTTCTTCTTTTTCTTTTCGCTGTTTTCACCGAGATTCAATTTTTTTTCTTTGTACAGGTGCATTTTCTACGAACTTTTGGATGGATGGTTCTGATCAAATCACGGAAGGACTGTGGGTCTGGGCATCAACGATGGAAACAATAAGGTACACAAACTGGGAACAAGGTGAACCCAACAACTACATTGGAATTGCTGAGGACTGTCTGGAGCTCTATCTGTCTAATTTCAAGTGGAACGATATACGCTGTACACACGCCAACCATTTTATATGCGAAAAAGAGTATGTAAAATTATTTTAACCATTTTATCTCCTTTATGATAAAGATGAACTGTAAAGATAGGTAAATATTGCATGTATTTATATTTAAACTTCAAATCAAAAGTGAATAAAGTTATTTACTTTTATATGTATTATATATACAAAATTCTGTTAAAATAATTTTTTCAGACTCACAACACAAGATCAAGTAGGAGAACTTGTTGGAAAAAGATAAATGGCAGTTAAATTTATTAAGGAAAACAATGCAATAAATTATTTGTGATCTCTGCATTTCCCTGTCTTGTGTTTTGTGTCACTTGAGACACCTAGGTCTGTGAGAGATTTATTTATCCTTTTTTAACTATGCAATCATTAATTTTTTTTTTAATTTACTTCTGGCCAATTAGCAGGAGTAACTAAATGATTAAAATGGGGAAAAAGCCTTGACCAGACTTATGAATTTCATTACTCCAAGGGCAAAAAGTTCAGGTCTAAGCGTGTGACTCTCGTGACTATATAGTGAAATGCACTACTTCTTTCAGAATGTTCTTTTCAACTTATTTTTTCTAACAAATGTTCATAGTTTCTTACGGCGGCCGCCATAAGTCATTTGCTTGAGGTATCTTTTAAAATTTGTTTCAAAGAATAAAAGTCGTGGCCACAAAATTGAAGGTGTTCTTACAAAATAATGAATGATGAATTGCGTCCTATATTTTCGAATGAAATGACAATCGATTGAATAATAGTCTTTTTTTTATCTTAAAAACTTGAATAATTCTCTTGAAAGAAAGATTGTATCTAAAGAGGAGGAAGACTTTTGTAAAACAAAAATAGAACCTTGACATTCACTGCTTGCAAACAAATTAACACTAAATAATTGCAAAATAAATATATACAGTCGTGCTCATGATTTGAGTTACATTTTACAGCCTTATCTGCACCCAACTCTATATAAAACCATCATATTTCTCAACAAACTGTTTATTACTATCTGAAGGAAGTTCTGAAAGTAATTTTGCAATTCATTATAAATATTATGCTGGTTAAAAAAAACCCAGTGAACTTATCTAAACGGATAAAATATAATCTGGGGGAATTCCTTCTTTGTCCTGGATCTTGGCCTTGACATTTTCAATGGTGTCTGATTATCATAGTGTTAAACACGAAGTACTTAAAGTACTTCTTAAACCAATTCAATTCTCATTTTGTTACAATAAATAAAATTCGTAGGAACGAAATTTATTACATTGGAATGCCTTTTATTTCGTGACCACGACTTTTATATTGTGGGTACGGCTTTTTTTCATGGCTTCAACTTTTATTTCGTGGCCATGACGTTTATTTTGTGGAATTAAGTTTTATTTCGTGGCCACAACTTTTATTTCGTGGCAATGACGTTTATTTTCTGGAAACAAATTTTATTTCGTCGCCATGACTTTTATTTTGTGGCCAAGAATTTAAAAAAAATCTCGAGCATATGTCCTATAGCAGCCACTGCGTTACTCTGAATCCTGCACAGGATTGTTTATTTTTATTAGGGTAAATATAAGACTTTTGGCCTCTTGGGTTTGCTTGGAGGTAGGTTGAACAAAAATCACAGAAAACAAAACTCCCATCAAATTCTTATGAATTTTTTTTATTGTAAAATAATTTTTGAAATTGATGTTAATGAAACAAGAATATCTGATAATGGGATATTTCACTCATTATATACTTTTAATTGGAAACAGATGTATGATAAACTCTCAAGTTTATGCGACCTTTCACCTTTCCGAACTGGCTATTTTTGTCATCACAGATAGGTATAATGTATGTTCTTACCTTGGACTCGACTATACATAAGCTCATGAACTTATTTTGAAGGACACATTTAGTCATCGTATCTGTGAATATTTTGTCATATTTATTGTTAAACCTGTACATTTAATTGCGATATTTACGACGCTTTACGTATATTTATGGCTTTGGGAGCACAAATAAATCGACCTGTCAGTACCAAAATCACGCTTTTTGTCTTTCTTAATCTTAAAGCCAAAAATTAATTTATTATGTAAATGAATAATGTCATAATGTATTGTGACAAAATACAATGTGAAATAGTGCATAAAGCTAATAAATAATTGGTTTGATCTCTAATGAAGAGAACAGCTTGCCATTATTAGTTACTGACGTACAACTTTTTGTTGCAATATCATTATGTCTCAATTGTTTGGCGCCAAAATGCGTACTATATTTACAATTATTATACTTTCATGTTAAAAACTGAAATCTGATTAGTTAAGACACAGTTGACAATCCGTTCTATTACCCTCAGCGTTAGCAACACACTTAGCAACGTGTAACACAACAAATTTTTAAATGCATGTAAATTATGCGCGTACGGTTCGGCGTAGAAATCACGTCATTTCTATATAAAAGCAGTAAAAAATTCAGTATAATAAAATAAATAGTGCCTGTTTGGGAGGATAACAGTTGAAATTGACACCCCTCGAAAACCATTGTCAATCTCCGAAAATATTGCTACGACAAAATCGAACATACATAGCATTATTGAGAAGGCGATCACTTCAACGGAACTCGGTTTACTAACGGGCAGAAGAAAAAAGTTTAAAACGTATTTCTGACTTTGCACTTGCCTTATCTTCTGAATAAGAAATTCAATTTAAGATCAGTGCACATCCTACATCCAACAAGCTAGGCTGTAGAAGGGCTCAGACATGAGTTTTATTCATATGTTTGCTATGACCTTGAACTTAAACAATAAAGTTAAATTCAAGGTCATTGCAAACTCTTTCGTACAGCCAGCCTTTTGTTAAGGTCTGACAAAAATATGACCAGGAATAAAGTAATGGTTCAGAACTAGATTTCAAAAGATAGATAATGACCTTTACCTTTCTCATAGAATTTTAGAATAATGTCAATGCACAACTCTTTTAATGCAAAATATTTCCCAGGTAGGTTCAAAGAAATCAATAATTTGGTCCAGATAAGGATTGATAAAAACTATGGTGTGAAATGTCTTTGACCTTTAACCTTCACACTTAAATGCTTTTTCACGACCACTGTACAGTTTTTACCTTCCGGCATTCTGTGGACGAAGTATAAGGCATATTAGGAAAAAAAGGATAGAATATAGACCTAATGAGGAGTTTACAGATATGTGGTCTATAATCTAAACATTTGACCTAGAAATTTTGATCAAGGTCATTGCAAACTTTTCATTTAAAAAAAACCTCTGTAGGTGACGTATGAGCCAGATTTGGTCAAAGGAAAGATATGAAATAATATGAACTGGACAAGAGATGTCCGACTGACAGAGGGACGGACAATTTTATTAGTTTAGGACGCTTACAGAGTGGAGCCGTAATAAGTGCAAGTAGAAAAAGTACCAGGCTTTCAGACATCATTTCTGTCACTTTATTTTTGATGAAAAATCGTTTTTATTTTTAATGTTTTATTTAATTAATGTTATGATGTTGAGTGTAAAGCTAGTGAATCAATAACATATGCAGACCAAAAACAAATTGTTTTAATATATTACAAGCATTGAAGGTACATTATAATTTGTATACATGTAGTATTGTTTTTGTTTGTAAACATGGTTACAGCCTTTGGAATAATGGATGTAAAGTGGCTAGTCATATGGGTAATACACTATATGTGTACTTATGTTGGGCATTGCACACTGCACAGTAAAATTCATTATACATGTATTTGCCATTATATAAATAGTGCCTGTTTGGGAGGGTGACAGTTGAAGTTGACACCCCAAGGAAACCATTGTCAACCAATGCGAAAAAAAATACTCATTAAGGTCTTCCGTTTCCAACGGAAGACCTTATAGAGATTGTAAGGTTTTTAAGGTCTTCCGTTTCCAACGGAAGACCTTATAGTGATTGTAAGGTTTTTAAGGTCTTCCGTTTCCAACGGAAGACCTTATAGTGATTGTAATGTTTCTTTTTATTATTATTATTATTTTTTTCCCCTTTTTGTCTTCTGAATTTCTCAGAGATGTATTGATGAATTCTTATAAAATTTTCAGGAATGACTTAAAATATTAACATCTAGAGGCTTTTTGAAATAGATTTTCTAAATTCACTTCCGTTCGTCCGTTTCCTGTCCCGCGACAAAAAGCTTGTCACATCGAGATGTCAGAAACGATAAAGACTTGAACATCCAAACTTTGAGGGATGATAGACCTATAGTTGTAGATGTGTTTAAACATTTTTGTTTTGTTCGGCGTAACTTCCGATCGTCACCGGAAGCACTTCAATTTTTTTTGTTTTTACGTATTTAATTTTTTTTCCGTAAAATAAAGATATTAGTATAGATCCTTACATATTTCATCTATGCGATGTTAAATCAACAAAAAAATTCTACTTCCGGTGAGATATCTCAAATATCTCAGGTAGTTTTTTTAAAACACATTTTGTACCCGCGAGATCTCAGAACCTATAAGTGATCAAAGCACAAAACTTTCATGGATGATAGACATTTGATTGAAGATGTGTTTAACCGGTTTCGTTTTGTCTTCCGTCACTTCCGGTCCACACAGGAAGAGTTCAAACAAATCGAACTGTTTATCAGTTTAACTTTTTTCCATTGATATTTGTAGTGTTCTGGATGAGAAACGAAGTACAACAGGCAAGTATACAAGAAATGTTAAATACAATTAAGATTGAGCACTTCCGTTTGTCCGTTTCCTGTCCCGCGTTGAAAAAGCTTGTATCAACGAGATCTCAGAAACGGTAAAGACTTGAACATCCAAACTTTCTGGGATGATAAACATATAGCTGTAGATGTGTTCACACTATTTTGTTTTGTTCGTCGTTACTTCCGGTTGTCACCGGAAGTACTTCAAAAATAACTACTTTTTCGCATAAAATTCCTTTTTAATAAAATAAATTTATAAGTATAAATCTATGCATAGGTTGTCTATGCGATGTTAACTTAACAAAAAAATTCTACTTCCGGTGAGATATCTCAAATATCTCAGGAAGCTTTTTTAAAACACATTTTATACAAACGAGTTCTCAGAAACTATAAGTGATCAAAGCACAAAACGTTCATGGATGATAGACATTTTATTGAAGATATGTTTAACCGGTTTCATTTCCTTCCGTCACTTCCGGTCCACACAAAAGGAGTTCAAACAAATCGAACTTTTTATCAGTTGAACTGTTTTCCGTTGATATTTGTAGTGAACTCGATGAACAATAATGTACAAAAGGCAAGTATACAAGAAATATTTAATACAATTTACATCGAGAACTTCCGTTTGTCCGTTTCCTGTCCCGAGACAACAAACCTTATTTCGACGAAATCTCATAAACGGTGTCGACTTGAACAATCAAACTTTGTGGGATGATAGACCTTTATACGTACATGTTTTTAAACTTTTTTATTTTGTTCGGCGTAACTTCCGGTCGTCACCGGAAGCACTACAAAAATTATGTTTTTTCTTTATGTATTTCTTTTACATGGAATGAATATATCAGTATACAATCTTAGATGTGTCATCTTTATAATGTTAAATTTTCAAATAACTGTTACTTCCGGTGAGATATCTCAAATATCTCTATGTAGCTTTCCTTTTTACAAATTTGATGCCCGCAAGATTTTTGTCACTGTAAGTGATTGAGACACAAAGCTTTCATGAATGATAGACATTTGATTGATGATATGTTTAGCGGGTTTTATTCTGTCAACTGTCACTTCCGGTTTTCACCGGAAGGATTCAAATAAATCATATTTTTAACAAGTTTAACTGAATTTCTTGGGTGTTTCATCTAGCTTGATAAACGTTTAGTGATGTACGCTAAGCAAATGTACGAAAAATACCAGCTTTTTTTATTAATCACTTCCGTTCGTCCGTTTCCAAAACTATTGTTTCAAAGAGATTTCAGACTTGGCAGAAATGTGAACAACCAAACTTTGAAGAAAGATTGACTTATGATTGTACTAATGTTTAACCTGTTTTGTTTAGTTCGGCTTTACTTCCGGTCGTCACAGAGATTTCTTTTTCAATCTCGTTGTTTTACATGGAAGTAACGTCTGCATATATCATTCACAATAATTATCATATCAACTATTTTCTCTATGTAAGAGAAGCAATGTCTACGGTTAAATTGATTCATTTTTATCAAAACGGAAGACCTTTTTGTTGCTTTTGCGACAAAAGTCTAGTTTATTATTATTATTTTTTTCCCAGTTTTTGTCCACAAGATTTCTCAGAGATGACTGGATAGATTTATGTGAAATTTTCTGGAATGGAAGAAAATGATAATATCTCGAGGCGTTTTTTTTATTTTGTCAAAAATCGTTTCCGGTCGTCCGTTTCCTGTCCCGCGTTGAAAAAGCTTGTACCAACGAGATCTCAGAAACGGTAAAGACTTGAACATCCAAACTTTGTGGGATGATAGACCTATAGTTGTAGATGTGTTTAAACATTTTTGTTTTGTTCGGCGTAACTTCCGGTCGTCACCGGAAGCACTTCAAAAAATTTTGTTTTTACATATCTAATTTATTTCCCATAGAATAAAGATATTAGTATAGATCCTTACATATGTCATCTATACAATGTTAAATAAACAAAAAAAATCTACTTCCGGTGAGATATCTCGATTATCTCAGGAAGCTTTTTTAAAACATATTTTGTACCCGCAAGTTCTCAGGTACTGTACGTTATTAAGACACGAAACTTTCACTAATCATAGACATTTGATTGAAGATGTGTTTAAACAGTTTCATTTTGTCTTCCGTCACTTCCGGTCCACAGCGGAAGAGTTCAAACAAATCAAACTGTTTATCCATAAAACTGTTTTTATTTGATAGTTTTAGCTACTTCGATGAATAATGATGTAAAATAGGAAAGTAACAAAATATAAAAAATTTAAATTTCATTAAGCACTTCCGTTTGTCCGTTTCCTGTCTTGAGACAAAAAACCTTATATCGACGAGATCTCAAAAACGGTAACGACTTCAACAACCAAACTTTGTAGGATTATAGACCTGTGTATGGACACGTGTTAACACTATTTTGTTGCATCCGGCGTAACTTCCGGTCGTCACAGGAAGTACACCAAGTTCTGATTTTTTAAAAATATGTTGGTTATTTAGCATGGAAGTAACATTTTAGTTATAAAAATACAGGAAATCATCCACAGATCGTAAAAACCCCAAAAAAGTTCTACTTCCGTTGAGACATCTCAAATATCTCAGGTAGCCTTCTTTTAAAAAAACAAACTACCCCCTAGATCTCAGAAACTTTGAGAGATCAAGACACAAAACTTGTATGGATAATGGACATTTGAATGAACATGTGTTTAACGGGTTCCATTTGGTCGTACGTCACTTCCGGTTTTCACTCGAAGTGTTCAAGCAATAAAAGGTTGTTGTTTTTTTTAATTAGAATTTATTTAAGCATTTTACTCAATGTGACGAACAATAACTTATCATAGGTAAATGTACTAAAATACGTATTTTCAATTTCTTAATCACTTCCGTTCGTTCCTTTCCGGTCCCGAGACAAAAACCATTTCTCAACGAGATATTATAACTAACAAAAACTTGAACATCCAAAATTTGAGGAAATACAAGGCAATGTATGAAGATATATTGTTTACTATGTTTTGTATGATCCGGCGTAACTTCCGGTCGTCACAGAAAGTACTCAAAAATGACGTTTTGTCTTTTTGGTTTGTTTATTTCTTGGGAATTCCTTTTTAGTATAGATAATATCCATTTTCTGTTTACAAGAGAAATGGATCTTTTGTACAGATTTATACATGAGGAACGGAAGACCTTTTTGTTGCTATAGCAACAAGAGTCTAGTTTATTATTATTTTTTTCCCAGTTTTTGTCCACAAGATTTCTCAGAGATGGCTTGATAGATTTACTTGAAGTTTTTAGGACTGATAGAAAATGATCATATCTCTAGGCGTTTTTTTTCATTTTTTGAAAATTTATTTCCTGTCGTCCGTTTCCTGTTCCCCGACAAAAAGCTTGTCACATCGAGATCTCAGAAACGATAAAGATTTGAACATTCAAACTTTGAGGGATGATACACCTATAGTTGTAGATGTGTTTAAACATTTTTGTTTTGTTCGGCGTAAGTTCCGGTCGTCACCGGAAGCTCTTCAATTTTTTTTTGTTTTTACGTATTTAATTTATTTTCCATATAATAAAGATACTAGTATAGATCCTTACATATGTCATCTATGCAATGTTAAATAAACAAAAAAAATCTACTTCCGGTGAGATATCTCGATTATCTCAGGAAGCTTTTTTAAAACATATTTTGTACCCGCAAGTTCTCAGGTACTGTACGTGATCAAGACACGAAACTTTCACTAATCATAGACATTTGATTGAAGATGTGTTTAAACAGTTTCATTTTGTCTTCCGTCACTTCCGGTCTACAGCGGAAGAGTTCAAACAAATCAAACTGTTTATCCGTTGAACTGTTTTTATTTGATAGTTTTAGCTATTTCGATGAATAATAATGTAAGATAGGCCAGAAAACAAGAATAAAAAAAATTAATTTTCATTTAGCACTTCCGTTTGCCCGTTTCCTGTCCCGGGACAAAAAAACCTTATATCGATGAGATCTCAAAAACGGTAAAGACTTCAACAACCAAACTTTGTAGGATTATAGACCTGTGTTTTCGATGAAAAATAATGTAAAATAGAAAAGTAAACAAGATAAAAAAAATTTAAGTTTCATTAAGCACTTCCGTTTGTCCGTTTCCTGTCCCGAGACAAAAAACATATATCGACGAGATCTCAAAAACAGTAGCGACTTAAACAACCAAACTTTGTAGGATGATAGACCAGTGTATGGACATGTGTTAGCACTATTTCGTTTTATCTGGCGTAACTTCCAGTCGTTACAGGAAGTACACCAAATTCTGATTTTTTATAAATATGTTGGTTATTTAGCATGGAAAGTAACATTTAAGTTTTAAAAATACAAGAGGTCATCTTTGGAAAAAAACAAAACCAAAAAAGTTCTACTTCCGGTGAGACATCTCAAATATCTCAGGTAGCCTTCTTTTTAAAAAACAAACTACCCCCAAGATCTCAGAAACTGTGAGAGATCAAGACACAAGACTTGTATGTATAATGGACATTTGAATGAACATGTGTTTAACGGGTTCCATTTGGTCTTACGTCACTTTCGGTTTTCACTCGAAGTGTTCAAGCATAAAAGTTTTTTTTAACTTTAGAATTGTTTTTTTAACATTTTACTCAATGTGAGTAGTTTTAGCTACTTTGATGAATAATAATGAAAAATAGGAAATTAAACAAGATATAAAAAATTTCAATTTCATTAAGCACTTCCGTTTGTCCGTTTCCTGTCCCGAGACAAAAAACCTTATATCGAAGAGATCTCAAAAACGGTAACGACTTCAACAACCAAACTTTGTAGGATTTTAGACCTGTGTATGGACACGTGTTAACACTATTTTGTTTTAACCGGCGTAACTTCCGGTCGTCACAGGAAGTACACCAAATTCTGATTTTTAAAAAATATGTTGGTTATTTAGCATGGAAGTAACATTTTAGTTACAAAAATACAGGAGGTCATCCACACATGGTAAAAAAACCAAAAAAAGTTCTACTTCCGGTGAGACATCTCAAATATCTCAGGTAGCCTTCTTTTAAAAAAACAAACTACCCCCAAGATCTCAGAAACAGTGAGAGATCAAGACACAAAACTTGTATGGATAATGGACATTTGAATGAACATGTGTTGAACGGGTTCCATTTGGTCGTACGTCACTTCCGGTTTTCACTCGAAGTGTTCAAGCAATAAAAGATTTTTTGTTTTGTTTTAACATTAGCGCATATTAAAGCGCAGTCTCAGAATATGCGCATTTATCTCAGTTTACTTTCCATGCTCATTCCGGATTTATCCGGGTTGCGCATGCTGAGTTCCAAAATAGTTTTTTACCAAGTGCTTTTCTATATTACGTCATATCCTTCTTTTCAATCTTCACGTCATACAAACTGGTAGGTTAAAATTTTCTCTGTTGAATTATCATTATTTGCCTAACTATTTCTTAAAAATAACATTCAAAAGTTTTACATCTCTTTGTATACGCTAACTTTAAACTATTATTCGTTGTTGGGATTTGCAGATGGCAGTTATTTTTATCGGATTGTAGTCAGACTTATTTTACTGTGACCTGTACACACGCCATATTCATTGGTACAACGTGGGCTATCGGGCCACGCTTCTTTTTGATTACGTGTCATTAGTTTATTTACTTTATTTTTTTTTTCTAGTTGCTTAGTTAGACATTTTTTTTTTTCATTTTAAATAATTTAACAATTGTTTCTATATTTTTATGGTAATACCCAACGCTAACTATGCCAAAGACTAAGTCAAGGCCAGCAAGGCCAGCCCCCACGGAGCGGACGTCCAGGCGACCTCGACTCCACGCCGCGGCTAGGGATGAGCCCCAGTCAGTAGTGCAGGCGGCAACCCAACAGGCACGTTCAAGCCCAGTTGAACAGTCAGCGCCACAGGCGCCCACAACCAGCGTTTGCACAATACCGGTCACTGAGCCACCTGTGCCCACAGGTAATTTAACTCTTGTTCCTCTTGACTCCAACCACACCATCCTGCCCTTACCTGTAGGGTCTACTCAATTTTCGTTGGGATACTATGTTGACCCTAGCACTAGGGATAAGATCATATCTGGTAAATACATTAACTTGGGGACATTGCTCGTTAGGGACCCAAACCAATCTCATGTTTCCTCCACTCTTGCAATAGATGCAACCGGCCAATTAATTGCCCAACCTAAATCTCACCACAAAATTCAAAACATTGATCGTTGGACAGATGCATTCATTATCTTCATGAGCATTTACACAGCAGCACATCCTGAAAAAATACAACAATTCTTGAAGTACATGCATGACATTAGGCTAGGAAGCCAGAGATCACAGGGCTGGCTCACATATGACGAACAGTACCGCCTTAGGGCTTCCATTAACCAAAACACAGATTGGGGTGTAGTTGATCCTGAGTTATGGATGATTTACATGACACCCACTGCACCCCAGACCCACACATACAACCAGCCTCACACCTCAAACAAAAGGGTAAACAGCGACAAATGCTTTGACTACAACTTCAAAGGTGCATGCACCAGACCAAACTGCCAGTATGTACACAGATGCCTTAGGTGCAATAATGCACACTCCTCTAACACCTGCTCTTTGGCTACGCCTACACAAGCAACCAAAGTTAACAGGCCATTTCGTTTCAACACACCAAACCAAGGTCACCCCCCCTACCAATACAACAACAACCCCTCAGCCAAATTCCCTCGACACCCCAAACAATAATACCCTTTGGTCTCTGGGAAGCACCCCAATCCTTATTAAGTCCATTTCACAGTATTTACAACATTACCCAGATAGGCATGCCGCAAAAACTTTAGATACTGGTTTTAAGGAAGGATTTAAATTGTTGTATGCAGGACCTAGACTTCCTATTTTTTCTCACAACTTAGTATCAGCCAATCAATACCCAGATATTTTGCAAACAAAAATCTCTAAGGAGGTGGATGAGGGACGCATGGCTGGCCCCTTCCTACAACCACCAATGCCCAACATTCATGTCTCACCAATTGGTTTAGTTCCCAAAAGCGACGGCGGTTGGAGAATGATAACACATTTATCTTACCCACCGTCGTCCAGCATAAATACATACATAGACCCTAAAGATACAACAGTAACCTACACTTCCTTCGACACAGTCGTAAATACCATTAGCAAATTGGGAAGGGGGGCCTTGTTGGCAAAAGAGGATATAAAAAGTGCTTTTAGGCTAATACCCGTATACCCTGGGGACTTTGAACTGCTAGGACTTTTCTTTAGGGGTGCTTACTATTTCGATAAAATGTTGCCCTTTGGCTGCTCAATTTCGTGCAAAATTTTTGAAACATTTTCTACATTCATCGAATGGTTGGTCAGAAGGCAATCTGGTTTAGAAACCACCCACCATTACCTAGATGATTTTATTTTTGCCGGTCGGTCTGATACTAACCATTGTCGTATGCTAGTCGACACCTTTCATAGCCTATGTACAGATATGGGGATTCCACTTAATAAGGACAAAGCACAGGGGCCTACAACATCACTTGTGTTCTTGGGTCTGGTCATAGATACAATTCAAATGCAGATTCGCATACCACCACCAAAGATTCAAGAAATGTTGTCAATTCTCACACATCATATTCAGAAAAGAACAATTACCATCAATTCACTGCAAAGCATTGTAGGTAAACTTAATTTCTTTGCCAGGGCTATACCAGGTAGTCGAGCATTCAACAGACGTTTTTATAATGCTATGATTGGTAAGGTTCAACCCTATCACCATGTTAACATTACCTCTGCAATGAAATTAGACATGCAAATGTGGCTCGACCTCCTGACCAATTTCAATGGGGTTGTATATTTCCCGGATTCCGAATGGAGTTCTCAAGAAACACTTAACCTTTTTACAGATAGCTCTGGGACAGCTTCATTAGGATGCGGTTCATATTTTCAAGGGCAGTGGGCCTATCTCCAGTGGCCATCGTCATGGGCAAACAAACCAATCATTCATGACATTACATTTTTAGAATTAGTCCCCATTGTTTTGGCATTCACCATTTGGGCTAAAACACTCCGAAACAAAAAAATAATCCTACATATAGACAACCTAGCTCTTGTAAGACATCATTAACAAACAATCATCCTCATCTGATAGAGTCATGTTTCTCATTAGGCCACTCATGCTTGTCACTATAAAAAATAACATTCAGTTCAAAGCCCAGCATATTCCTGGCAATCAAAATGGTATAGCAGATGCAATATCTCGTCAACAGTGGGGCAGATTCAGGGAACTGGCTCCAGCAGCAGACCAGCTACCCCAACCCATACCAACATCCTTCCACAACGTGCTCTTGAAGATGAAATGAACCGCCTTCTCATGTCATCACTAGCCAGTAACACTACCAAAGCTTACGCTGTTGGTCTGCAAGCTTTCGACCAGTTTAGATTAAATCAACAGTTGTCTATCCTTTGGCCACCACCTTCAAATCACATTTTAATGTTCATAGCTCACCTGTCCATACAAGGCTGCAAACAAACCACTGCTAGGGCCTATACATCTGCAATTGCATTTAAATGTAAAGTATTAGGGAATGGTGACCCTACAAAACATTTCCTTGTTGGTAAAGTGTTAGAAGGCATGAAAAGGCAAAATAACAACAGGGATGTGCGCATGCCCATAACCCTAGAGATTTTGAATCAAATCCTTCATAAGTTGCCTGTGGTATGCCAGGATACCTATGAAACTTCACTGTTTTCTGCTGCGTTTACCTTAGCATATTATGCATTATTAAGGGTGGGGGAATTAGCATTATCTAAGGGTAACTCACCCGATAGAATCATCCAGGTTCAGCATATTTCAATTCAACACTCTATTATCAATCTCCTTATTAAATACTCCAAGACGGATCAACTAGGCAAAGGAACCCACTTGCGCATCAATGCCACTGACACCCAATTTTGTCCGGTCAAAATTATGAACAAATATTTACAAGTTCGACCAAATGTTACAGGCCCCCTGTTTTGCCACTACTCCGGCCACCCACTAACCCGCTATCAGTTCTCATCAGTACTGGCAAAAGCCCTACAAGTTTTGGGAATCAACAGCAAGTATTACAAATCTCATTCATTCAGGATAGGGGCAGCTACCATGCTGGCACAGCAGGGCCTATCAGAACAAGCCATACAAGCCTCTGGGCGATGGCATTCACAAGCCTATAGGTCTTACATTAGGTAATGCATATTCAGCATTCCCCTTCACTCAACTAACCACCGGCAGTTGGCGATTAATTATCATGTTCCCTCCCTTAAGATCTTCATTTTAATTCCCTTTTTGTATCTGTCATTATTTTAACAAAATATTTGCATTCCTAAACCAATTTAATCCAAGTGGTTGCAGATCCAGTTAATGTGTGGATTTTGGGATCTTCCATTATCAAACATGCTACAGTAGCAGCCTCACAAAGAACCGGAGGAACCAACCTATCCATTCCAAATGCCAACATATGGTGGCAGGGGTACAGTGGCATGAAACTTTTGGACCTTGTCCCTAAACTCAAATACCTCAAAGGCCTCAAATTGCAAAGTCCTCCTCACATTATTGTCGTTCATTGCGGAGCCAATAATGTTGGCAAAACTCGTCTTGACCGGCTGTTGACCATGGTACATGACATTCTGTCTCAATGTAAAACATTATTCCCAAAAACCAAATTTGTGTGGTCCTCTACCCTCCCCAGGATAACATGGCGCTATTCAACAAACACAAAAGCCATGAACCAAACCCGAACCCGAGTTGACCGCCAAGCAATTAAAACCATGGTGAGCCTGGGAGGGGCCTACATCAAGCATCCTCAAATTAAAATCAGTCATACCCAACTTTTTCATAGTGACGGTACCCACCTATCCAAGTTGGGGAACGACCTTTTTCTCAACAATTTACAAGGGGCTATCGAACACATAATGGGGGTCAAAACCAAGTAAAAGCAATCCCATCCTCATTTGCATTGGTCGGCGGTATCTATTTGAGGTGGGGACGTGACGCCGTCACCAATATGTAGGACCTTTGGTGGCGGATGCATGTTCATGCATGTGGCGCTTTCGTCAAACCCCACCTCAAATGGAACAGTGTTTTCTAAACCGTGTATCATTTTTGTGGCGCAAATAGCGCTTTTCATCATTGCAACTTTGATACATGCAAATTATTATGTTTAATTATACAATTGTGTATTAAATGGGATATTGACCCATTTAACCTTATTGCACTTTAATGCAGCTTTGATTGAACTTTGAACTCTGATTGAACTTTGAACTCTGATTGAACTTTGACCATATTGCATTTTGAGTGGCGTTGTGCATTTGTGACCTACCCAGTGCACAATTCAGCCCATTTTGGGGTCGCCACACTTGATTGTTTGTTGTTGGGGAGACGACCCTGCGGCCGCTCCCAAATTTTGTTCCTTATGTCACCGCGACCAAATAAGCCAATTACATTAAAATAAATCCCACCCAAATTTTTACTTTGTGTCTTATATCTGTGATAATAGCGCATATTAAAGCGCAGTCTCAGAATATGCGCATTTATCTCAGTTTACTTTCCATGCTCATTCCGGATTTATCCGGGTTGCGCATGCTGAGTTCCAAAATAGTTTTTTACCAAGTGCTTTTCTATATTACGTCATATCCTTCTTTTCAATCTTCACGTCATACAAACTGGTAGGTTAAAATTTTCTCTGTTGAATTATCATTATTTGCCTAACTATTTCTTAAAAACCCACCCACCCTCCCCTTTTGTTTTTTTATAAATTTGTATAATGTTATAATTGTTTTGTTGAAATCAGATACTGCTGTCTCTTTGTGTTAAATTTTCAGGTGAAATCCCAAATCTGGACTTGCAGCCCTTCAAAGTCGCGGTGAACATGTTGAAGACCTGGAGGTGAATTTGAACTGGCGCTTTCGTCAAACCCCACCTCAAATGGAACAGTGTTTTCTAAACCGTGTATCATTTTTGTGGCGCAAATAGCGCTTTTCATCATTGCAACTTTGATACATGCAAATTATTATGTTTAATTATACAATTGTGTATTAAATGGGATATTGACCCATTTAACCTTATTGCACTTTAATGCAGCTTTGATTGAACTTTGAACTCTGATTGAACTTTGAACTCTGATTGAACTTTGACCATATTGCATTTTGAGTGGCGTTGTGCATTTGTGACCTACCCAGTGCACAATTCAGCCCATTTTGGGGTCGCCACACTTGATTGTTTGTTGTTGGGGAGACGACCCTGCGGCCGCTCCCAAATTTTGTTCCTTATGTCACCGCGACCAAATAAGCCAATTACATTAAAATAAATCCCACCCAAATTTTTACTTTGTGTCTTATATCTGTGATAATAGAATTTTTTTAACATTTTACTCAATGTGATGAACAATAACGTGTCATAGGTAGATGTACTAAAATACGTATTTTCAATTTCTTAATCACTTCCGTTCGTTCGTTTCCGGTCCTGAGACAAAAACCTTTTCTCAACGAGATATTATAACTAACAAAAACTTGAACATCCAAACTTTGAGGAAAGACAAGGCAATGTATGAAGATATGTTTACTATGTTTTGTATGATCCGGCGTAACTTCCAGTCGTCACAGAAAGTACTCAAAAAATGACGTTTTGTCTTTTTGTTTTGTTTATTTCTTGGGAATTCCTTTACAGTATAAATTATATCCGTTTTCTGTTTACAAGAGAAATGGATCTTTTGTACAGATTTATATGTGAGGAACGGAAGACCTTTTTGTTGCTATAGCAACAAGAGTCTAGTTTAAATACCATTTATTCTAATGAATTTTCAAACTGGAAACGGTTCCTAAATTTGTATTTTTATCGATTACTTACTAGTATTTTGCTTAATATATTTCGTGATCGATTGAAACGTAAGGTATCCCTTACATATTATGTTATTTTTCTAACCTTTAAAATCCCTTATTAATAAAAAACTCTGATATGAATTTAAAGCACTTTAGAGTAGAAAAAGATTTACCAAGATAATTTTTCAAAAATATCTATAAGTAAGCAGTAATTAATTATTAAAGATTGCATTAATTAATGTCTATGAGGATAAGCACACTGTTTAAAATAAAAAAAAAATATTAAGTATATAAATAATTGTTTCGGTGAAAATATGCATTTCATCATTAGGAATACAAAAACTATTAAAAATGAATTGTATACCCTATATAAATATATTTTAATTAATTTTTATAAATCAAAAGCAAAGGGGAGCAACTTTTCAAGAAAAGAAAGGGGTCCTTTTTTAAAACACATTCTACTCTTACATAATGACACTTAAACATGAGAATTATGTCCAAGTATACTAAGTATGAAGCCCATTTATCAGTTATGCATCCAGATTTATTGAATTTGGGGCTATTATGGATCGAATACCTTTAGGTACAATGAAATCGCGATATGTCACAGATTAATGTCAAACATTAAAAGTAGTAAAACTTTTATCTGTAGAAAAACGTCGACTGAAAATAACAACAATAGATGAGGAACGCATTGATTGAGCTGTGCTGACAGTACCTTTCTAGATACATTTAGTACGAGTATGAAAATTTGGTTTTTCATTCTATGCATCATTTTGGATCAGTCTGATAAAAACAACCCAATGTCCTTACATTAGACAAATCCTTACACTTGTCGAGTTTAAGGGGAGCATGTAAAGGAGATTACTTTAATTATATAGCTACTGTATACACTTCAAAATATTGCATTTGAACCTGCATTATAGTACCCAGATGTCCTGTTTGCACAGTTTTACAAACATACAATTGAAATCACAGGGTTATCACTTTAAAATAAAGACTTCTACTCATTTTCAAAACTTACAATCTAATTCACTTGGAAAATGTCATTATTCAAACGTCAAGTTAATTGAGGGGAATGAAGGTACCACTTCTTAAAGATGTTTAAAGAAAATAAGCGAGTTAGCTACTATATTTATTAGCTTTCAAAGTGCACGTGCAAGAGATATTAATTTATGATTCTAGAGAAAGTAAACATGTTAACCATCAAATTAAAATAAATGTCAAAATTGTTTAAATTGTATAATAATTTTTATTTTTTCATTTCCCAAAATATTTTTTCCTTACATAAAACATAATTCAAAATATATGAATTAAATATTTTAGTTGTTTTACTAAAACAATGTATTTAGAATCCCAAAATATTGGAAATAAGTTAAAATGTTTCATGAAAAAAAGAGCTTACATACTGTGGAGGTTCTGGTCAGAAAAATAACTATACTAGTCAACATTTCTAACGCCCCAGGCAAGTGTTTGTATTATACTGTTCGTAATTCTAATTATTTTGACCATGACAATGATAAAATATAAAGAATAAAGAATAACAAAACATTTAATTAAAAAATCAATCAAAACTTATTCTAGGCTTTATGAAATTCAAAAAGGTTCAGGTACTCTAAGATAGCAAATTCATAACATTAATACCTCATACATATGTTAAGGTGGCCAGGTTCTGCAAAATTCGGATGCTGGGGAACTTTCTCAATCTTGGATTTATATCATATCGTCCCGACCATAAAGACCAAAATGTGCTGTGCAGTTACATGTGTTGTACGGTGTCTATCGGAACCTTGACGTGTCGTTACATAATGTTTTGGCCTTCATGGTGAGTCTTCAACACTTTAGGTTGCATTGAACTTTCGGTCAAGTCTTAAAATTATTGAGTGGTGTCTGTAAAAAGATCTAGCTATCTGTGATGAAAATTATGAATTAGGAAAAGCTGTTTTTATTGTTTAGGACTTCATTTTTAAAGATTTAAAGTAAATACAGCAAATATTGTGAAAGGAAATAATCTAATTGTGAACTGTGCGCTGCTTTGACCACGCCAACTGACTTTGAAGGTTCTTGGGCAGACATACATCGCATTTTTCTTAATTGTTTTTTTTTTAAGTTTTTTACAATCAGCTAAAGATAGGGTATCGATCGAATCAAGTCTTATTGAAAAACGTATCCGATGAAAATATCGAACACGCATTCTTAGTTTTTCAACAAAAACGGTCATGATCGAGTTATTATTAACTCGATTACAGTTGTTTAACATGAACAGTTGAACTTTATAAACAAGCAGTCAATAGTGGCAACGATTTAAAAATTGATGTTAAATTTTTGTAAATAAGAAAAAAATAAAAGTGGGGCGTTAGAAATGTTGGCTAGTATAGTTAAGACATGAACGTTTTGGATTTGTTGGAGGTGTCAACCAAATAACTTTAAGAAAAAAACTAACTATAACCAAACCGTAACTGTTGCTGGTTGGTACTCATTATAGCATTGAATAATGATACATTATACAAGACCCTATGGTTTTGTGTTAACAAAGTCTTTATTTGTAGTCATGGTTTGTGTAGAAATATACTATTTATCAAACTCAACAAAACTGTTATTATCAATTTTTTTTCAAGATTTTTAGTTAAATACATAATATATATTCTGAACACGTAAGGAGAAAAAAGTCACCCCATAACAAGGCACTGACAGAGCTGGTTCATTACTTTGTACATGAATACTAAAATAACTAAAACTGTCTCTCGTAAGGAAGAAATATATTTCAGGTTTTCGTGTGCTACTGACAGCTTTATTGGTGTTATGATCTTGTCAAATTTATTTAAATTAAGGCGCTAATAGAGATTGGATATGACACTGTTGAAAAGAAGAAATTCGTGAAATAAGAGAAATGACAGGCATTTGTGTATATTATATGTTTAAGGTCTTAAAGTCATAGTGACATTATTATTAATGCTTCTATAATATTGTAATGTTTTACAACAAAACGTAAAATTAAATATTGCATAAATAAAGCAGTATTTTATCAAATTCAGAAAAAAGTCTCATTTCTACTATGCACATTCTACTTCAACCACACTTCTAACAATGGATTTTTGCTGTGCTACTTCTGAAAACATTGGCTAAATCTAAGTAGCACAGCGACGTCTAGTGATTGAGATAAATTGGTGCAGACAGGTTACGTGTTTTTCATCTAAGAGGTCTTGGAAGAAATAGTAATGAAACAAGTTGATGTCCTTTAGAAAAAGGACTACAATACGTGGACCATTTGCATGTGTTTGCAACGAAAACGTGAAAGCCTTAAGATTATCAGAGACTCCACCGACTCTTGCCCTCTGCTTTTAACCACTAAATTTGTACGTTGTATTACGTATGTATACATGTATGTATAGCCCTGACTTTTTATCTCAGAATTTAAAGGATTCATACTTCTAAAATAATTATTGTCTATCTATGAATGAAGTTTGCATGTACAGTATCAGGCATTCGGTGAATTCTACTATTTGCGCACACATTACGATTCGCACTACTTTGTTAACTATGCAGTGAAAGCTTTGTGTAAATTAAATATGTCATAATTTGATGCATTTTTCTTGAGATTTAAACTTTTATAAAGTGACATAATTATACAATAATACTTAAATGCTTAAAAAAATTTAATCGGGAAGTTCTCTAGCCTCGCCTACTATAAAAGTTAAGTTAAGTTACATGTGTATTCGGAAAACAACAAAACATTGCAAATTATGCTATTTGATTCATGTTGTTGTTTCGGCATAACATTAACTTATTTCATAATACTGATAGTTCATATCACATGCCAATCATTTCTTTATAAGGAATACTTTGTTTCTGTACTGTTTACCGACAACTTTACAATTACAGCGCCTTTGAACTTATGTGTGAATATGGCACGGAATCCCGATCCCGATTGAGATAATCGTGTGCTAGCCTGGTTCCCTGAGCTACCCATTACGCACAGGAACCAGGCTAGCTCATGCGCAGGCTGAATTTTCCCCATAGCATTCGGTTTAACCTCGCTTATATATTTTCTGCGTGGACCTCAGGGTCCACGCAACAAGAGAGATAAAAACCATTGGCTGTGCTACTTCTGAAAACATTGGCTCAATCTTCGTTGTTGTACAGGAGCAAAGTGGATCGTAAACCCTTGGCTTGCGAAGATAATTATTCTAATGATAGATAGAATCACACATAGGTTATTTTCCCCTGTGAAACGTACTACTTTTTCCTCGTCGTGCAATTCTGTCCTTCGCTTCGCTCAGCAACAAATCATTCGGTTGACAGTTTCCGAACAAGTTTATTGATCGCTTCTGCGGCCGTTGATGACAGTTTTGCAGGAAATGGAATACATGATGATTTATTATCTAGTCCCTTTTGCCGTCCTTTATAATGTTTATCTTGCACATTTGTTAAAAGTTGCCTAAATGGTGCTAGATTCTATAAATAATATTATGATTGCCCATAGTGAATAGTTTCATTTTTTTGAAATACTTATTTTCAATTTTCAATCAAATGCATCTTCGCTTGGCATCATAGAGGAGCGAGGTGGATCGCAAACATCCAAAGTATTTACGACGTACACTAATGTTTGTGGTCTTAACCTTAAAAAAACTTTTTAAAGACAATAATTATTGGAATACACAGATGGGGTGTAAAAAGATCGTTAGGCATTTTATTTAATGGGTATTTTTTATCTACGATAAAGCCAGATATCCCTTGTTTTAATATATTCTTTAAAAAATACCCAATCATACAAAATCTAGATATAAAAAAAATATACTGTTGTTATAGATTTCTTCTCAACGTTATATTTTTTAACTAATTATTTAAATATGATTCACGGTTGAATCAATTTGAGTCTGGAAACTTTTATATATTATTCAGAATACTATATAGCATTTTATAATGTAAAAAGATGCCATGGCACAAGGCAATGCACCATGTATACATACAAACACGTAAAGTTTCATTTGTCCAAAATTGGACCGAAACCAAATAACATATGAACGCTTAAAATAAGTTACGCTTTGACATTCTACATGACAAATTTGACTTGAAGTAAAGTGTAGACAAAAACACGTCATCAACAGGCGTCGAATTTATTTTACGTCGAATTTAACTAATTAATTAATTAATTTAATTTTAATTAATCAAACTATGAAAACATACCACAATGTACGATAATGAAAGAGTTAGATGTATGTCTGATATTGACCTTCTACAGTGTAATTATGTTTCACGTATTACAGCAAGTAAAAGTAGAGGGGTGATACAAATGGACCCCGGTTATCAGTCGGAAGTTAGTAATACCATATGAACTTTAGGCCGTTACCTAAATATAGTTTGAGGAAAGAGTTCAGCGGTAAAAAGGGAAAAATAACAGAAAATAAACCATCAAACAATCGTGATCTAATCAGATGTCATTTTACAAGAAATACTTTTAGTACAAGAGGGAAAGTTTGCAAGTCTTGAAATCATTTTACCGTGCCCAATGCATACTTTTAGAAAAAAATCCGTTTACAAGAATTTATTTTAATCCAAAGGATGAATTAATGAATTATGACAAAGAGGAACAATATCCAAGTATTTGTAAAGGTTCTCGTATGATTCAAGTCGATCATACAAAACTTAAAAAACTTCAAACAGTAGTATTTAAAGAGCGAATTTTAAAAATCTTACGTTTTACGTCGGTATAGGCCGCTTGTCAAGTAAATATTCCTATAATGTTTGGGGAAAGAGCGGAAACTCTCGTTGTATAAGTGCTCTTGAAATTACTCAATTTACTTCTGTTTTTGTGTATGCACATGTATGTGTGTATGTGGGTGTGCATGTGTACATTCACATTCTCCTGGACATTACACATAATACATTAAATATTTTATTTATTTACAAACATTATTATAATAAAGCTGCTTGATGCGAAGCTTTTGATTTTACAGTATCAACTAATTTTATTTTTTTTAAATTTTAATGGAATATATTGTAATTATAGAAAGTACTATCATAAGGAAAATTTTATTCTAAATAAGAATATTTTAATATAGAATATTTTACTATTTTCTACATATTGTATCTGTATTAATGGGATTGCATGTAAACGTTTTGTTTGAACAAAATGCTCAGGAAGTTACCAATACCCTTTGTCACTATAAAGCCTATTTCGCCGAAAGGAAATATTTTTTAACACTTGATAATCAGGGGCTCGAAACATACAGCATGCTTAGATTTTGACTTTTAAAGGGTCGATTCATAAGTAGGACTTAGACGGAACTTATTAGGACGTGTACAAGTCCTGCTTAAGTATGTCTTATACCGTAACATGAAGCAAACTTAGCAATGTCTTCGCGAAGTCATACTTATGTTAAAAAGAAAAATCAAATTGTTCATTTCTTTTGTCGATTTTGAATGTACTCGTAATAAAATCATTATATTAGGTTAATATTTTTTTTATTATATATAGATACACTAGATAATACTTGGTGCAAGCGCGGGAATTAACACTTAATACATTAATATGATATAATGCTTAATATGTTGAATCATTTTTTGTGTTT
This sequence comes from Magallana gigas, assembly GCF_963853765.1. NCBI lineage: Eukaryota > Metazoa > Mollusca > Bivalvia > Ostreida > Ostreidae > Magallana > Magallana gigas. Next base: position 52,241,568 of record NC_088855.1, read on the forward strand.
GTTCATTTTTGTATATACTTTGTCCGATATTTTCCTTAAATTATTCTTTAAAATTGAAAAAAACTGCATTGTTGGATATTTAGATTAGCGGGCAGAGATAAAAAAAACTAAACTGAAATGGATAATATATACATGTACGTGGCCTTAATTCTGTTTGTTGCAGGTGACTGAAAAATATGAACTTTTTTATTGTATTTATTTCAAACCAGGGAAAGGGTATTTAGTGCATCTATCTCCACATTTGGTTCTTTAGGTAAATTTTCATTATAATTTCTATTACTGTCCCAAAGAAGAATTTCAGATAAAATACTGTTTTGAAAAACAATATTGAATGGGGTCCCTATTAAACTTTCCCGATTTATGCATACACCATTTATCCGCTTCGACGTAGAATACAATCTGTTCAAAATTCATCAATGTTTAAAAATTAATGTCTAAGGTTTACAACCAATCTGTCGTGGTGTGAAATGTATGAAATTAAAACACGCAAGGTTTTGCATATTGATTTGAATATTTTAAGCCAGAGTTGTCCGATTCAAAGTATCTACCCGATGGTTAACTCACCCTACACTTTCCGCCATGATGTCAATTGGTGAACCCGTTTCTAGGCAGTCTGCTCTGGAAAGATCTTTCCATCAATACTAAAATCGCATTAATTGTTCCATTTTATCTATTTACTTTTTGCGTTAATCGAAGTCCGATCCAAGGTATCTGCTCGCGATGCATAATTGTTTCGTTAATTAGTCAATCTGCATTCTTGGTTACCCTGTTCTGGAATGTTCTATCCCAGTCTCTCACTAGATGTCGTGCTTCGCAAGCGAATCGGTAAAAAAAAATTGCCCACCGAAAAAACGAATTGATTCATTTTATTCATTCAACATTTTTCAAATATTAATTGTATGTTTTCTCCAAATAGGCTCACAGTAAATATATTCACTCTTTACGTAACAATTCAATATTATTTTATTGCAAGTATTTATTTTGATCGAAACTACCCCTAACTTGCATCCGTAAAAGCGTGTCCACCACCTTCATCTCATTTTTGCTATTTCGAGCTTGTTTATTGAAAATAATTTAAGTAGGTTTTTGATTGATTTCACAATAATAACTTATCAGTTAAAATTCAGTTATACCTTACGGACATCATCTGACATGTGTTGAAAAAACTAAAGGTGTAAGTAGTTACCCTGGTGCGATTATTTGTTTATTTGCAAAATGTCTTAATTTATTAGTATAGAAGTGCTTGATATCTTAAATATTAGATAGGGTAGATGTAACTGGTGAGGTAAGATGTAGAAGAATCGATAGAAAATAAATCCACTATTTAAGTATATCAAGTTCCAACAGCATCGCCATATTATACCACAGGCAGTCTTTGAGAACGACTAAAATAGAGAATAGTGGTCAAAAGAAAAAAGTAACAACAATAAACTGAATATATTGCCTAAGATCCATAATTGCTTTGAGCTTTTTAAACATTTTAGGCATAAAAGTACATGTATGCATACTCATGCCACCTCAAATTTTGCGTCTGTACATTTCATTTACATCTACCCCATTTTGTATCTATAAATAAGCAAGATATTAACCTTAAATAATGATTTCATTACCAATACATTCAAACTCGACAAAAGAAATGAAGAAAATCCGTCTTCACAAGACATTGCTAAGTTTGCTTTATTTTACGGTGTAAGACATACTTGAGCAGGACTTTGTAGGTCCTAAGATTCCGCCGAAGTCCTACTTATGACCCTACTCAGGTCAAAATCTTAGCACGCTTTATGTTACGAGCCCCTACTAACGCAATATTTTCTACAGTTTATCTTGTGAAGATGGTTCGAGATACGCTTTACGTCAACGGTCAGCGTTACGACCCCGAGACAGAGCCTACAGAGGATCCAACGTATTTTGGAAGTCACGTTGTGCCTGCGCCACCGATCGGCAATATGGACAAGGGTACACCTGAAGATCAACCCATGGAAGGCGAGGACCAGTTAATCGCGCAAGGTAGTACTGACGCGCCGACACCCACCCAGAGCTAGGGGGACGCTGAGGATAGACCACCGCTCCGAATCGTGTCATGGAACGTGAACAGAGGTCTGGAAAAGAAGTTAGGTGAACATGAGTTTTGTAAACTTCTTTCCTCGTATGACATTGTATTTTTATCAGAGTGTTGGGTAAACAGTGAGTCTACTTTAGACCTGTCTCATCTTACTCAAGGTTATGCGTCCTTTATGTACCCACGTACCAGAGGCAAAGGGGGTGGAATGGTAATTCTGGTAAGAGACGAACTACTAGCTCACTTTTCAGTTTGTAAATATGTTGGTGACAGTATGGTATGGGTAAAATTGTCAGGTATATATAAAAATGACGTTTATATTTGTTTTGTTTACATTGCACATGAAAACAGTGTATTCTATACTACTTATGATATTGACCTTTTTGACACTCTGTTATGCGATATTGCGAAGTACAGTGATATGGGTGTTACCATATTAGCTGGAGATTTTAATAGTCGTGTGGGTGAATCAAAAGATTATGTTGAATATGATATTTTGGCTAACAATTTGTTAAATAACATGCCTGCATTTTTGTCATATGATAAGGATTATACTTGTTCACGTAGATCGGAAGACAATCATGTCAATAATTTTGGTCGTAAATTACTCGAATTATGTCGAGCCTCTGGTCTTAGAATATGTAATGGCAGGGTTTCCGGGGACACGCGGGGCAAATATACATTTTTTAACCATTTAGGTTCGAGTGTCATAGATTATGTTTTAGTTGGTAAGGATGATTTTGATGCCATCGAGAGTTTTACTGTTAAAGATTTTAATGAATGGTCAGACCACGCTCCAGTTGAAGTGTGTATTCATAATGTTAAAAACTACCAACGCTATGACAATCATAACATTTTCTGTAGTAATGTAACGGCAGGCAGTGTGTACAGATGGAATGAGGAAGCTTTTGAGTCCATAAAATCTATTTTACACAGTAAAGTGTCTGATTTTTACAGTCTTTTTGAAAAAATGGACTGTGGGATCCTTAGTATAGATCAGGTTGTAAATAATTTCACTAGTATATTAAACAGTGTTTTTATGCCTTTTTGTAGTGTATCCAACTTTTTAGGTGGTTCGTCTATTGACATTAAGTCTTCCAGTAGTAATAAGCCATGGTTCGATGACAAGTGTAAAGAACTCCGTAAAGTTTATAAAAGCTCCTTACGTATTTTTAATTGGGAAAGGTCTGTTCAAAATCGTATCACTTTATGTGAAAACAAACGTGTCTACAAAAAGCATGTACTTAGAACTAGAAATAGGTTTGTCAGACACGAAGGTAATAAACTCAACTATTTAAGAAAGCACAATCCAAAACAGTTTTACAAGATTTTCAAGAAAAGAAAAACAATTAAAAGCTCTTTAGATTTAGATGCTTTTTATCAATATTTTAAGAGTGTTTGTAATGTAGATGAAAATATTGTAGACATTGAAAGTCCATTTTTTGAGCAGAGGAGTACTGATACTGTTTTTAGTGAATTAGATAAAGCCATAGATGAGGAGGAATTACTTTCAGTATTAAAAAAATTAAAATGTGGTAAAGCTGCCGGAACAGATCACCTGTTAAATGAATATTTTGTTAAATTTAAAGAGTTTTTTTTTACCAGTTTTAGTTAGACTTTTTAATAAAATTTTGGATGCAGGTACTTTCCCAAGGAGCTGGTCTATAGGTGTAATAATTCCACTTCTTAAAAAAGGTAACACCAATGATGTTAACAATTACAGGGGAATAACTCTTGTTAGTAATCTGGCAAAAATATTTACCACAGTGTTGAACTATAGATTACTTCGCTGGTCTGACGACAATGGTATCATAAGCGATGCGCAGTTTGGGTTTAAGCCAGGTCATAGTACCACAGATGCCATTTTTGCACTTACTAGTTTAGTATCTTTATATTTGAAAAAGAAAAAGAAATTATATTGTTGTTTTGTTGATTACAGAAAAGCGTTTGATAGTGTGAATAGAAACAAGTTATTATACAAACTTGCTACAAATGGAGTCACGGGAAAGTTGTTAAGTATTATTAAGCATATTTATTGTGAGTTAAAATCATGTGTCAGATATAAGTCTGAACTGTCAAATTATTTTTCGTCAACAACTGGACTTATGCAAGGAGAGGCTTTGTCGCCTTTTCTTTTTTCATTATATATTAATGATTTTGAAATGGATCTTATTCGAAGTTGTTGTGAACCTGTTGACTTCAGAGACCTTTCGCTTTTTCTTTTAATGTATGCTGATGATACTGTGTTAATAGCTAATTCAAGGGAGAGTCTACAGGGTATGTTGAATCAATTGTATCAATTTAGTAATGATTGGAATATTGGTGTGAACACAGATAAAACAAAAATAGTTGTTTTTCGACATGCGGGTAGAATGTGTAAAAATGATTTTTGGACCTATGACCAAAAGCATGTTGAGGTTGTTAATTGTTTCAATTATTTAGGAATCAATTTGAATTTTAATGGGAATTTTAATGTTACACAGAAAACAATTGCAATGCAGGGTAGGAAATTTATGTTTGGTATTCTAAAACTATGTAATGAAGCTTATGTAAATATTGAGACTAAATTAAGCATTTTTGACACCTATGTATCTAGCGTTCTTAACTATGGCTCCGAGATATGGGGTTTTCATTCTGGTGATGAAATAGAACGAGTTCACACAAATTTTTGTAAAAGAATTTTGAAAGTTAAAAAATGTACGTCAAACTTTATGGTTTATTCAGAGTTAGGTCGTCTACCTATGAGTATTATACGTAAATTGCGTATCATTAAGTATTGGTTGAAATTGAATAAAACAGAAAATTGTATATTACGCAATGTATATGAGGAAATGGTCTCACAGTTGATACCAAATACATGGTGTTTTAATGTCAGAGAATTATTAGTATCTCTGGGTATGCATGAAGTCTGGCTTTCACAAAATGTGGCTAACACTAATGTTTTCTTAAAAATTGTAAAGCAGAGGTTGTCTGATTTTTTTATTCAGGAAAGAGACGCATTTTTCGAGTCATCCTCTAAATGTTTATTGTACAAGTATCTGCCTGACACTTTTTCGTTACAATTTTTTTTTGAGTAAAAATATTCCGGAAAACCTTGTTGTCCTTTTAACAAAATATAGACTGTCATCGCATATGCTTTTGGTAGAGCAAGGCCGTTATAATGGAACTGTCAGATCGATGCGTATCTGTAAATATTGTAATTTAGGTGAAGTCGAGGATGAATTCCATTTCATACTTATCTGTCCATTTTATAAAAGTCTACGGGTATTGTATTTAAAAAAATATTACTGGTCTCGTCCTTCAATGTTTAAGTTAGTTCAACTCCTTGCCATTCATAATCGCAAACAATTGTGCCATCTCGCAATGTTTCTGCGTGAGGCAGGTAAAAAACGGGATGTCGGATAACTAGTACATCCAACTGATGTATTATTACTATCACTATTATTATTAATATTACTATTATTATCATTATTATCATTATTATAATCATTTGATTTATTGATTTATAGGGTCTCTCCTCCTATGAATGTACATGTATGAATAATATTTTTTTAGAATATTGTTTAACGTCAATAGCGAACTGTTTGATTTTGATTGGATAGAGTGTAGCATTATATATTTATAATTATGTACATATGTTTCAACAGCTTATAATTCATTTGAATTTAGCCAATAAACAATACAATACATCTTATTAGAAATATATTTTTACAGGAAATACGATTATCATATAGGCAATAATAGTCTTGTTGGATCTGAGAAATGACTACATGTAAAATGATTTTAGCTATTTGTCAAATACAATCAATTTTTTCTTAGGAATTATAATTTTCCCATGGATATTACATTTTAAAGGTAAATTACTCACTGATTAAGTGAAACACACCAAATAAAAAGATGATGTATGCTGCAAATTTTGAAACACACTTCCTTCTTAAATTTGTAAAACATAATGTACTAAAGAGGTATAAATGTTTGATACATGTATGAGTACAAAAGAGCAGGGCAAGTAAAATTTAAAGTAGAGAATTTGAATATAAATATGAATTACACACTAATTAACTTCTTTGTATAGAAATTAAATCTGTAAGTAAATCTTAACTTGTGTTATTTTGTTAAAAAGAAAAGACAGCGATTTGTTTCCAATAATCTTTAATTAGAGTTCGCTTTGCTATCATAACAATCTACTGAAAAAAGTATCAAATTGTTATCAATAGGAATTCCTAAAAACACAATAGATGTAATCTAGTCTAAAACGAGAATGCTTTTAAAACATAATTCAGACAACATCTTGTTTAGGAAAAAAACCGAATACTTTAAATATTTGTGCTAGATTATAGAACAGAACGTGGATGATTCCATGCTCTGTGGTTTGTCCCTGTGAGTGTTGATTAGAGGCAACGAATCCCTATTTAATTGGGTACGTTGAGGCGTTGTCTCATGGTCGTTTGCGAAGCACTTGTTACGACCCGGATCAAAGTCGTTCGATACTCCATTCAGAAAGTAAGTGTCCATAATTCCTTTCCCCTTTATATCAATGCCTTCTCGTCTCTCGAGGATGTAACCAACACTTCGAATTTGACTGCAGAAATTGCAAACAAAGATGTGAAAAATCAATTACTTTTATTTGATGCATTATTGCTTCATTTTTTTTATTTATAGCATTTAATTTTATACATATATGGACTGATTTATCAAAAGTACCACTCTTTTTGTGCTTTGTGCTATATAAGTTAAATTCAAATAATATATTTTATGTACAACGTTAAAAAAGTTTATCTTACTGGTATGTTGTATCGCTGATATGAACCCGACCCGGAAGTCCATGACTTTCCATGCGCGAAGCTGTGTTTACGGTGTCACCAAAGAGACAGTATCTTGGCATCTTTGTGCCGACCACCCCCGACACCACCGGCCCAGTATGAATGCCCACTCGAATCTGATTGGGTATAAGATAATATGTCAGATATATTTAAGAACTACTCTACTGAAAACACCAAACACCAATTGGTTGATTCGGTATTCATTTAGATTCAACAAAAAGGTGGTGAGTTTGTTTGACAGATGGACAGAGATGGACAGAACAGATTGCAGAGAACAATTGATCAATAACTTGATATAATCGGTTAAAGTAGGCTAAATAAAGCTATAAAGATAATACACTTTGATTCAATCAATTTACTTGAATACATTTCTGTGACACAGGATTGATCACGTGATTTGTCTCCTGAATCATATCGAGGCCCATATTTGACATCCTGATGGCATGGTCATCTCTGGCTTCCGGAACTCCTGATACAACCATGTAGGCATCACCAATTGTTTCTACCTACAAGTAATGAATGACATACAAAGTGAATGAACTTATTGCAAACCAGGGTATGCAAAGCAGCAATATCAGAATCTTTGCTTTTCAGTTCAATTAATATGTTTAATTTGAATTCAATTTATGCTTTGCTAAACAGAAAATACGTAAAATTCATATTTAATATATGTTGAAAACTGAAAAATAATTATTTCATTAATGAGATCATCTGCATCGTACGACTTGTTGGCCCATTTGCGAAACTTACTTTATAAATGTTGTGTTTTGTTGTGAGCTGATCAAACCGTTGAAACAAACCATTCAGAAGTTTGACTATGTCCATAGGATGACACAGTGCTGCAATGTTTGTGAACGTAACTATATCGCTAAAAAGGATGGTCACATTTCCGTGTTTCTCTAGAAAAAAGCAATGATTGTCAGTTTGAAATGGTTCTTCGCTAAATCGTTTATCAAACGTATAAAATATTGATTCCGATTTTTTACAATAGCTTTGTTTGATAATGTGATGACATGGATACTGATGATTAGTAACATATTAACATTATTGACATACATATGTTTACAAACTACTTTAAAATAGTCCATTTTTTATCGATATCAACCCTCAAACATCAAAATGAAGGCAATTTTGTCCTAGAAAAAAGCTTTAAACAACTAGTATTACCTGCTTCCACCGTCCGACCCTCTCTCAGCTGATTGGCTACTTTCACCGGAAGCATCTGATACAGCAACATGTCTGTCTTCTTCTTCTCCTGGTCGAGAGCCGCCGCTAGTTTCTTCATGTCAGTTGTGGTTTGGTCCAGCTTCTTGCTGTGTTCAATGCAATTATAATTTTTTTAAATTTAAAACATAACTTCTTTTGTTTGTGTGTATCATTAATATTTATGAGTTGTATGCTTTACAGAGAATACCTAACCATAAGCTGTGATACAAAACATGCAGACAACTTTGATTTTAATAAAAGATATATATTAGACACGCCCCTACCTCATTTCTACATCAGCTCGTCGTTGTTCGTTCATTAAAATAATTTCTATGGTAAGTTTGTCCTGTGGAATATTTGTAAGGTAAGTATTGGAGGAAATAAAATCCCCGAGACCGTCAAAATGAGGTGTACCAATAAACATGATCTCTTCCTTGTTCTTTAAAGGAACCATGTAACCTACATAGAAATTGTTAATTATCAGGAAACGCTATTTTTTTTTTTATCAAATAAAACTTTCACGAAAGAAAGAACCACATACAAGTGATATAAGACATATCAATCCATTTCTTAGTAATATATATATATATATATATATATATATATATATATATATATATATATATATATATATATATATATATATATATATATATATATTGAATAATGGGAGCGAGGAGATGAGAGAGGGATAGAAATTACATGTAGGTGATTAGATCATTATATTAAAAAGGAAGTTTACAAATGAATATATATATATATATATATATATATATATATATATATATATATATATATATATATATATATATATATATATATATATATATATATATATAATTCTTGTTCTTATATTCTTATAGATACATGTAGAACATGTACATTTGCATATGCACAAACATAATTCACATACATAACAAAGTGTGTTTGTTTAAATCAGAATTTACCAGCATTTGGTTTTAATTTAATTCATCCATGGGAAGGAGGGAAGGAATAGGGAGGAAATCAAAATAACGCAGGGTAAGGGGGCATGAAATAAGTATATGAACGACGACATTCTGACTATAGTTCATATTTTACAGGAAATGACGTTTAAGGGTGTTGTTTAATAAGGGTTTGAGTTCTCAAATTCGGATTGTTATAAAGTTCAATGTAATAAGTAAAATTTGTTCTAAACGAAAAAAGTATTTAGAAATGAATTATTATTGCCAATAAATTCAATATTTTTACTTTATCATGGAATTAGGCTCAAACAAAAATAGACTTTAACCAAACAGAGGAAATTCGGAGTAAATTTTGCAGATTTTGTTTTCCGCTAAAACATTTTCGGCAGTACTCTAATATTAAAAGTTAAGATTTTATATTTTAGTATATGTAATTTGGCATATTTTCTGATGGTTTTACCTCACTTATTCATTAAGATGGCTCGACACACCAATGCATTATTTGATGGATCGATGAAGAATTCTCTTTGAGAAATGATTATTCAAAAATGACACCTATATCGGCCTCTGATTATTTTATATGAATTTTTTGCATTTTTTTATAGAAACCGGAAACATCGTTTTAGCTGCGAACAAGATATATTAGAGCTAAAAATTTGTTATCAATTAATGCACAATACAATTATCTATAAATACATATCAAAAACGGCCAGATAAACTTTGAAATATTTTTGTAAACAAAATATTTATGAAAATGAAAAAAAAAGATTGTTTATATTTTTTAAATCTATGGATAAAACTGCAGATAAACTGTTACATGCATTTAACAATTGCTGTACAATCATATTTCAACAAGAAATTGAAACCAAATAGTGAAATTAAAGTATAAATGGAAAATTTTAAAATCGAACCGATCCCGATTGTAATTAAACTGATCCCGAACGAAATCACATAAAGTTAGAATGAATCAGAATTTTGCAAAAATTTCAGGTTGTTTAGCTGTAAAATGGTTTCGTCATTTACTAACTTTATAATTCATAACAATTACTTGGAAAAAAACTGCAGCTTATTTGTAAAATTTCAATTTTAAAATAATTCTGATCGGGATCAATTTCTTTCAATCGGGATCGGTTCAAATTTGATAAATAGCAATTTTTCCAAAATTTCGCATTTTCATTTCAATTTCTTTGTAAAATATCATTGTTTAGTAAATAGTTTATGTGACTTTATGTTATTTTTAAACTTTTATCCGTAGATTAAAAAGATATTAAAGAATTACAATTTTGATTTTCAGAAATATTTTTAATTAAACACTTGACCAAACGATCTTTGGCATGAATTTATTTAGAATTATATTACACATTAATTGACAACAAGTTTTAAGCTCTAATATATTCTGTTTGTCTGCAAAACAGTTTTTTACGGAAGCCCGTTGGTGCCACGTAGGAAGAATATTTTATCTGGCGGCCGCCACATAATTATTTGGCGGCCGCCAGATAAAACCTGGCTTCCTGATGCGCACGCATGTTTTAATGGGAGCTTTTTAGGGAGTTGTGGATACACTCTTATTTATTAGTTTTATTAATCATTTCTGAAACTTGACATTAAATATCAATTGCAAAGCTTAGGATTTTGAACAACCGGTTGGGTTGAATGTATAGAAGACTGTTGTTAAAATCTAGAATGAATTTTATATTACTTTGTGCCTTGTATTATACATGTATGTTGTAAAACATGGTATTTTAGAGTTGATTCTGAACTTTTAAAACTGAACTAAACACCCGTTCAGGAAATCTTAACATTAAAAAACCTTAACTTGAGAGGAATTTTATGTAAACATGTACATATTAAGTAAAGGAACGCACTGCCTTCTATATGTTTTAATTTTGGTATAAGAATTTACTAGCGCAGATTAAAGTCAGCTTTATTGACCACGACAGCTAGTACAGGCAATATTATCATGAGAGCAGATCCATCTATGACTCTATAAGGATAAACTAGGATAAGTGTGTACTAGCATTCGTGGCCATAAAAATGAAACATATTTAACTGACTGTGTTGTTAAACTCTTATTCCAAATCACATGAAAGGCAGTACATTTATTTCTTTACGTTTTTAACTTCGTTTATTTCCGTTAGTATTCGTATTATCTGGTTTACTTCAATACTGGTTATTTCATGCAAGAGCGCTTTCGCTCTCAGTATAAATAGATTTCCCGGGGAGTATTCGATTAATGCGACGTTCGTTACAAAGTAGTATAGGTTGTCTTTGCTTTTCCCTACCGGCCCTGAACCAAATATGTTTTTTTGAGATTAACTAATATTTTGTGTTGCCATTTATTTGTCTGTCGAATGTATATCAAAAATGCGATTTGTAACGAACGCACCAATCCTAAAAAATCTGTTTTTGTTTTTCAACAAATTAGTCAAGAAAATATTCATTTTCGGAGGAGTGAAACGAGGGAGAAAATAAAATAAGAAGACCGTGATCGGCCACAGTCTCTCTGGTAAATCAAAGTACTGAGCGTACTGAAAGGCGGGGTCTTGAAAGTTTGAATTTGTAATTGTTTACGTTTTCATCCATTATGTTCCAAAAATTATGAGTTTGAATTAGTTGTTTCAATCTACATGTAGTATGCTAAAGTTCGGCTTTTTGCAATTGCCTGATACTTTGTCATAATTTTGCGAAATCCCGACCGGGACTGTTCTTCATAATTGTAGAAAGTTGACACAACGGTATATTATGTGAAATAAGACCCCAAGAAAATTTTTTAAAAAACTACAACTAACCGGGAAAATCAAAACAACTATATTTAGGTATATAATTTAAATCGTTTTATTTATTTATTTTGTGATCAAAGGGAAAATCTATAAGTCGGACGGTATCTGTTATACAAGGTTTATGGAAACTCCGAAAACTCTCAAACTGTTGAACCACCGAACAAAGTTAACATTTGTATACCGATAATAAACACAGGCATCTAACGTTAGAAATATTTCTTTTTTACAATAAGATTATTCCAAGTATATGGTGGCATATCTCTGCCCCCTATGTGCAAGTTATTTTCTCCTAATTATGTTGACATGCAAGATAAATATGTTGATATATTTATGTCAACATGCAACTTAGTTATGTTGACATGCAACTCATAAGTTGCATGTCAACATATTGACATATTCATCTCGCATGTCGACATAATTAACTTGCATATCGACATAAATAAGTTGCATGTTGACATAAATAAGTTGCATGTCAGCATATTTATCTTGCATGTTAACATAAATAAGTTGCATGTCGACATAAAAAGATTTTTTTGAGATTTTGTATAATTCATATCAGATTGCAATTTCTTGCATGTCTTAGGCCAGATCTTTCTCCCATTGATAAATATCTCGCACCAATATCAGACCTATGAATTCAGAGATAACGCATGGTTGTTATGTTTTAAATTTTTAATTTATCGTGTGGTAGTACATGTAAATGAATAGGACTTATTTCAATTTTAAGAAGATAAAAAGTAAGTAGTTTTAGTACGTAGTTTTAAAATCTGATTTACAAATCCTTTATTGTAGCTCCTTGAAAAATTTGAAATTTAATCGCTTTCGAAATTAAGTTCATTTTTCCAAGACACGCATTAAATTGTGCGTTTAATAAATGAGAGTGTATTGAAAGGACAAAGATCCCTGAAATGACAATGTCCTACAACATGTGATAATTTTACTGTGAAAAGCGTTAACTTTGCATATTTTAGAAATTTTAAAATCAAATAAATCTGAATTAATAGCTAAAATTAACAATTTACAATTATCATATATAACAGCCAATCAGGAAAGGTCTACCCCAAAATATGACGTGATTCATTCACTTTTGGTCTCCATTTTGTAGTTTTATCGATTTGAAAAGCAGATGACTCGATGATTTGGAGTATGATTTTTAATAAAATTTCAGAAACGGTTAAATCGTGATTCGTGTAAATTATGCAAGAGTTTACACAAAATAGTAGTAAGTAGCGAACGAATTTATTTTTTACCTATTAATTTTATATGAATCGCTGCAAGAAAATCATGACAGGTAAGAAGGTCTAAAAAAATCAAAAATGGCTACCACGACAAACTTTTTTTTATTGTTATAGTACTTGGAATAATTCTAACGTCAGATGCATGTGTTTGTTATCGGTATACAAATGTTACCTTTGTTCGGTAATTCAACAGTTTGAGAGTTTTCGGAGTTTTCATAAACCTTGTTATGGTGGCATATCTCTGCCCCTTGTGTGCAATTTATTTTTCTTTCAAATATGTCCGACAAGCAAGATAAATATGCTGACATGCAAGATAATTATGTCAACATGCAACATAACTATGTTGACATGCAAGAAAATTGCAATCAGATAAGAATTATACAAAATCGAAAAAAATCTCAAATATCGCCTACCTGTGACATCCAAGATGCTAGATGCTACCTTTTTATGTCAACATTTAACTTATCCAACTTATTTATGTTAACATGCAAGATTAATATGCTGACGTGCAACTTATTTATTTCAACATGCAACTTCTTTATGTCGACATGCAACTTCTTTATGTCGACATGCAACTTAGTTATGTTAACATGCAAGATATAAAATATGTTGACATCCAACTTAGTTATGTTTACATGCGAGATAAATATGTTGACATGTTGACATCAATAGGTAGCGTATCTTGCATCTTGGATGTCACATGTTGGCGATATTTGAGATTTTTTATAACTCCTATTTGATTGCAGATTTCTTGCTTGTCAACATAGTTATATTCCATGTTGACATAACTATCTTGCATGTCAACATCTTTATCTTGCATGTCGACATAATTAATAGAAAGATAACTTGCACACAAGGGACAGAGATATGCCACCTTACCTTGTATAACAGATACCGTCCGACTCATTGATTTTCCCTTTGATCACAAAATAAATAAATATAACGATTTAAATTATATACCCAAATATAGTTGTTTTGATTTTCCCAGTTAGTTGTAGTTTTTAAAAAAATTTCTTGGGGTCTTATTTTACATAATATACCGTTGTGTCAATTTTCTACAATTATGAAGAGCAGTCCCGGTCGGGATTTAGCAAAATTATGACAAAGTATCAGGCAATTGCCAAAAGCCGAACTTTAGCATACTACATGTAGATTGAAATAACTAATTCAAACTCATAATTTTTGGAACATAATGGATGAAAACGTGAACAATTACAAATTCAAAATTTCAAGACCCCCGCCTTTCAGTACTCTCAGTACTTTGATTTACCCAGAGAGACTGTTGCCGATCACTGTTTTTTTTATTGTACTGCCTTTCATGTGATTTGGAATAAGAGTTTAACAACACAGTCATAGATGGATCTGTTCTCGTGATAAACTTGCCTGTACTAGCTGTCGTGGTCAATAAAGCTGACTAATCTGCGTTGGTAAATTCATATACCAAAATCAAAACATATAGAAAGCAGTGCGTTCCTTTACTTATACATGTTTACGTAACATTCCTCTCAAGTTAAAGTTTTTAAATGTTAAGATTTCCTGAACGGGTGTTTAGTTCAGTTTTAAAAGTTCAGAATCAACTCTTAAATACCATGTTTTACTACAAACATGTATAATACAAGGCACCAAGTAATATAAAAATCATTCTAGATTCTAACAAAGTCTTCTATACATTCAACTCAACCAGTTTTTCAAAACCCTAAGCTGTGCAATTGATATTTAATGTCAAGTTTCAGAAATAATTAATAAAAATAATAAATTAGAGTGTATCAACAACTCCTTAAAAAGCTCCCATTAAAACATGCGCGCGCATCAGGAAGCCAGGTTTTATCTGGCGGCCGCCAAATAATTATGTGGCGGCCGCCAGAAAATTATATGGCGGCCGCCAGAAAATTATGTGGCGGCCGCCAGATTATAAGTGGCGGCCGCCAAATAATTATCTGGCGTCCGCCAGATAAAATATTTTTCCTACGTGGCACCAACGGGCTTCCGTAGTTTTTCCTATTTCACTGAAAAAATACAAAAAAATTCGTATAAAATAACTGAAAGCCGATATTGATCTCTATTTTGTGGAATCATGTTTCAAAAAAGATTCTCTATCGATCCATAAAATAAATTTTTGGTGTGTCGAGGAACCTTAAAATAATTGTATGACACGATTTGCAAAAATATTGAAAAACGCTTAAAAACGATAAAAGACACCATATATCTCAAAATTTTGATCATTGACCACATAAAAAGTTTTACGCCAACGGAATAAGGACAATATAGGTAGTTTAATACTATATAGGATTTTGTTTTATCATCATTCAATTTTTTGTAAAATTGGATCAAAAATGCGTAGGAAAACTGAAAGAGGAAATTCGGACTGGAATATTTTTTAAAAATGTTGTTTAAATCTTATTGCTTTGTACCTATTTAGTGCCATTACCGTTCATATACTGTATTTAATTTTTTAGATGTGTTTTATTATTTGTAATATCTTTACAAAGTAGAAAATTTCAGTCGTAGTGTAAAATTTCGTGGGATTTTCCTTGATTTTTCAAAAAATATTCAATGGTTATTGACCTACTTTTTGAAAGTGGAAAATAACACTACAATCAATGGTCTTTAACATACAATAGATGGTTTTTCATTATCATCAGTGGATTTTTTTTCCATCTGATTCAACGTCATCCTTAAGTTATTTTAGTCCAAACGAAATACTAGTATACATGTATATAAATTCTGGTTGAAACATGAATATTGGACGTAACCAAATTGAATATGCATATATCGTATTTATGTGTTACTAATGTCAATAAATTCTGATTTGTTGTCATTTTGATACAAAATAACATTTGTTAAATTACAAATTACTTTTAAATTTCATAGATATTACGCAATTTTACCTAGCATATTACAAACTTTACAAACTGAGTTTTAGAAGGTTAGAAAATTTCCTAAATAAACTCACCTCTGAGAGCAGGACAATCTGATTTCTGAGATGATCCATTGATAACTTTTATTTTTGGTTGCAAGAAAAAATACATATATGAGCTATTACAGCTCATAATGGCGGCATAATGAAATCTTATCTCCGGTTCTTTTATCTCAAAAATTTCATTTATTTTTGTTCGCTCTTGTTGAATTTCATTGCATAGTGTTCTCAAATGCAACCCTGCACTTTTAATGCACATATTTTTGTCAAAAACAACATTGAATGGTAAAGCTGTATTCAAAGTGATTTCTGAAACCGTAATCATTCAATCGTGCCGCGCATGTGCCAGTCGTTGAACGTTGTTTTCCACATGATTTATCATTGACTGGTTCTCTCCATTAAATGCAGCTTCATTCTGATCTTCGAGAAATTTTACTTCTGTTATGACATGTTCACAATATTTCCCTTCAAATATTTTTCCAGATTTTTTAGAGACAACCGACATCTTAATCTCAGTTTCAAAAATATGTCGTGCTGTTTCTGTTAAAATTCCTGGGAAGGAAGTTTAAAAGTAAAATTAGTATTCTTGATAAAATTTATATCTTTAGTAGTTCACATAAAAGCGAAATAGACAAGTAATTTAACCAAATGTCAAGATTACATTTGATTTACGATTTTTTGTTGCAAATCGTGTGTTGTTTATATTAACCTACATATAATAAAACACAAGAAAAAAGGAAACAATAAATAATTTCCATATTTAATTTTTTCGCCTATCTGTAAGGTTAGTGTTTCTCTATTTTTTTTAATTTTACCTATGGCTATATGGTACATAGCCGGACGCACTGTAAACACGTGAACAAGCAACTTTCCAGCCTTCTTTTCACATCTAAAATATAAGGTGATTCCTAATCAATTGTTATCATTCATTTCTACCATAAACAGTGTTTTTATCCAACATATAACGCTCGACGGACGACGCACCTGTGAAATTAGTGCAATTGAAATAGTTTAAAGGGATAATTTCCAAGGTAATTTCATTGACACATTATCATCTTTCACTCGGAAAAATTCACAGGAACAAAAACATATTCCTTACGAAGATTTATAATGGGGAATGTTCACATCTTTTCTCCATTCGGAATACATCGCGCAATTTTTCAACGTTATCATCCGGGCTTGTTGCAATGCAAAATCCCCGTAGATATCACATTTTTTAGCATTGTATTGAAACCTGATAAGCTAACAGGGGCGTTTCGACTGGGAAATCGTGGAAATTTTTTCATACTTTTGAATGTACATCGTTTGAACCATGAGGCATTCATAAATATCAAACAATTAAGCAAAATCTGAATTCAGGATATCTTGGGACAGACTATAGTATAGAACAAGCACAAGAGAGCTTTATAAAACCAATCTTTAAACCAAAAATAAAATCTAATTGAATATGTTCATCAGCAGTTTTTGTTTCTGTCTAAAGAAAAGGTTAATTCGATTTTCAAAACTAAAACTCTCTCTCTCTCTCTCTCTCTCTCTCTCTCTCTCTCTCTCTCTCTCTCTCTCTCTCTCTCTCAAAGTAAATAAGGGGAGTAGGTAAGGAGCATCAACTATAACGGTCTTTGACGTGTAGCTTACGGTTTTTGTACAAATCATATTATTGCAGACAATTAGGTATACCGGAAATGAGGCGGTCTCATCCCTTTGTAGGTTAATGCCAGAAGGGAGTGTAAGTGGTCTAGATTTTGAACAAAACTGTAGAAATCCCTTCCGAGAGTACGTAACAATCTGTCATATCCTAGTCCTGAAGCGTAAATGAAAAAGTAGTTTCCAAATGACTTCCAGACATTATCCATAGTTAGTCCTGATCAAACAAACAAAATAATTGCTGAATCAAATAGTTCTTTCACCTATCTGGTGAATGTAAGATTTCAAAACATGTTGATTTGTTCTCACCTGTGATTTTGGAAATGGCGACAACCAAGTCATTTGTTCTTTTGTCGGCATAGTAATGAAATAACATGAAATCGTTGTCCTCATCAAAAGAACCTTCCTTGCTAAAGGGTATACAGTAAGTAAGTAGATATATTAAATGACATAGGCAGACATCCGGAAATATTTTTTCCTTTGAAAGTCTTTATTGATATTAGTTGTTAAACGCTAATTTTGCCTTTTTGCTAACTGCGCCTTTTTCAAACTAATTAGAATTTTTTGTTTAAAAAAACAAAATACCCATCAAAAAACTGTTTGATTCCATTATCCTATAGATATAATAAAAATACCCATGTCTTAAATGGCACAGCATTAACATTTATTTTTCTATCAATAGATGAAATCCCTTAAAGTGTAACAACAATGCTTACAGAATAGCCATCAGGATGTCTTCACCAAACCGCTCCAAAATCATTTCTCGGAAACACAGATGAATGTGGCCATGCTTTAAATTATCACACACAAAAATATAATTAATATATATTATTTAACTGAGGCTAATACATATTTCCGACCGACATAGATAAAATTCATTTAAAGCTATACAAGCTATAATATCCAGCAATTTTGATTGACGGGGAAAATGCACGTGTTTGATTACTTATAAAAGTTAACCTTTTATTGTTCATTGCAAAGCTAAAAACGATCACGTAACAAAGATATAAAATTTTAAACATTTTTTTTTTCCTGCGAGGAAAGTAATGCCTTCTCATTAATTTAACACGTGATCTCGACAGCTAATTTTAGACTATCATGAAAAATGATGGAGGGTCAACACCTGCATAATTGTTATAGATAAATATTGATGCAAATTACATGTAAAGCATGTATTGTATTCCTTTTGTTTTTCCATCTTACATCAGAAATTTCTATTTTCATTGTCTAACAAAAAACCATCAGAGTCAAATACTTAAATTTTATTTAGATAATATTTCATTAATTCTGTTCACCAATGTGTGCGATATAAATTGCAATGTAAACTACTTGATCGGTACATGTATATTATTGTATTTATCACTTATTATCACTCAGTGATACACATGCCAGCTTAATCTAGGAAGCGATCGACCAAACAAGGCGAAGTGTAAAAGGATGCCAAGTCTTCGAAAAGTTAAAGCTCTAACAAGTGAGAATAGTGCACAAAATAGTAGATACGCTCCAACCTTGTCAAAAATAGAACGAGCCAAAGAAGCCGCTAAACCAGGAACCCGACACCTTCGAGGCTCTCAGGATCAACTCACGCCTACAGCATGGAGTCTTTACAGACTTTCACAGTTAAAAGTTAGCGCTACAGGACCTGGTATGGACATTAATTGGGAGAAGATGTAATGGACTCTAAAGGCGTTAACGTAGCTCGCGGGTTTGCTGACGTCACAATAGGAATCGACGTAAAGAGTTGACCGTCATAGTAAACTCATAATTTTATTAGTAAACTCATAATTTTATTTTAAAATGACAAATGAGATATTTAGGAGTATAAAAGAAAATATTTTAAAAAGCTTATATACATGCGGTTTATGACTGTTTATACAAAGATTTATAATATCAAGTGCTGAAAATTTAAAGATGTCACATACATTGTCACATTTTGTTTTATAAAGATAAAGAATGAGTGTGCGTTAGAACGCTTCCATTTAACAGGTCAGGTACACTACCTTATATGGATAGCATTATTTAACACGTGACAGTATTTTTGGCAAACAGATTCTCCAATCCAGTGAATGAGTTGCAATGCATGACGGTCTATAACGTGTTTACGATTCAACAAACGCACGTGGTATTTGTCTGTTTTATACACAATATTTAATTGCTTGCCGGAATGTTTGTACATCTTGATTTTTACTTTAGAAGGTAAAAAATTAAAGGTTACGTACCTTTAACTTTGTTCCATACTCACATTAAAAAATACTGTTGTTTTAGTTGATTAATTGTTGCTTCAAAAATGATCAGTATCAAACGACTGACAAACATACGCATACAAGTACAAACTTATTTTGATAAGAAAAAAACATCACATTTGTGTATTGGTGACTTTATCATTGTGCACTAGAAATAAATACAGGTAACTGTACATTATTTAACATACGTGAAAACTAGTAGCCACGGTAGTAGAAATGCACAAATATACAAACGCAGAAGCACAAGCTATATGCAGCATAAAGTATTTTGTCCGTTAAGCATTCTGATGAATGTCCCTGAAGAAAATATCAACGCGTGGTTCTACTAATGTTGTCCCAAATATGGGGTATCACGTGAAAAAAAACAGTACTCACTGCTTTTAATTCAATAGGACGTACCTCTCTTTTGAACATTGACAATGGGGTATTTAAATAGGTTGATATAAGTCCTCATATGCAATATATTTTAAATGTGAGCATAGAAATTGAAGTTCAGACATAATTGTCCATATTACTTTCATAAATTCTGAAAAATCATTCAAAATGAGTTTCCAAAGGACAATTTAAAATGGTATATATTTTTAATACGCTTTGTATTCACTGAAACTTGTAGTAGCCCACAATGCCTTGTAACTCATTCACCTGATTGGTTTGTCGATAAAAGTAAACAGGTGCCTAATTTAGTATGCAAATTTATGCCGACGTCACAAAATATAGTGGTCTCGACCTGTTTAAAGTCATGTTTTAAAATAGAATGTATGCATTAACTTCGCTTTTTTTTTTTTACAATTATAACTTCTGTAATTTGTACTACCGATTAAATTCTTAAATTTCTTTTGGCTTCAGACAACTGTTTTATTCGATTACTTACTTATAATGTCAGTAGTTGCCTGGAATTTATTATTTTTGCATTGATTGACTCAGAGTTTCATAAAAACAAAAATAGCAATTTTCTGTATCTTTACAGCCTTACATTAATTGCATTTGATAACATTCACAATAATGTCTAATAAGCATTTACATGTTCTAAACTGTGTTAAACAGCTATTCTTGTCAATAAATGCATTTCAATTTTGGTGTTCTAAGAAGTAAGGAAATGATGACGTCAGGCTAACGTCGTAATGAAAATATAAGGTTTTGAGAAATCTTTTAAATCTTTAAAGTTTTTTTTGCCAAAAATTGGCCGAGAACACATACTGATATTTTTTTATGAATCGATTCATAATTATCTCCTCTGTTTTTGTGTTGAGTATGATTAATTTCGTCTGAATCGTTTAAAAGTTTGGAGCATAGTTTTGTAATGCGTTTCTCGGTTAAAATGTGCATTTTACTATATATTTCATTGAAATGGCGTTGCTTGATTTTATTAATGACACTGTATTTGAAACACGATAACAATATTACCGCGCAGACGAATCTTAAATAAATTTTAGAAATAAAACTATAAAACCTATGGATCACGTGGACAAATTTTCGAGGTAGGTTTTCTCACAAGCAGGTAAACCCGCGAGCTACCTTAACTAGATTAGTTACCTGAAAGACAGCACTTAAACATTATATAAAAAATTCACGCTTGCCAGGACTGAATAATATACATGTCAAATTACTTCGAAAAGGTCCTATAAAAAACCAAAATATGTTAAAGATGTGCACATGTACATCCAATTAGCTTCCAGTAGACATTTGGTATATCTTGGTTTAATTTCGCAGTGCATTTGTTGATTATCTAATCTTAAGTTAACGTACCATTGTTACGTCATAAACACTCACTCAGAAAACTGTTCGTGCGGATAGATCTAAATATCTGAAAGATAAATAAGAATTTTACATGTGCTGACCAGAAAGTCGTTTACTGCATCAAATGAAATATATTCAAACACTCAGAAAACTATCCGTAGTTTGAGTTTAAGATACCTGATAGATAAATTAGCTTTTTACATCCGATCATTAAAAAGTTTTCCTACTGCATCAAATGAAAATACCGCCAAGCGTTCGATCTAGTACACAAATAAAAAAACACCAAAGAATAACTACAAAATAATTGTTCACATAATACTACAACTTTAAGTAGTGTATTGCCTATTGTTATTTTTACGAGAATATTTTATACAGTAATAAATATATATTTTTGAATTTTGATCAATTGTTCATTGACCTTTGATAAATGTATTTCCTGCGATTGAGAGATGTTGAAAAATGATGACCTTCTTCTCTATAACGTCTGTAAAATATTAGAAACTGCAGTAAACATTTAGGAAGTTTCTTGAATCATAAAACGAAAATCAGCTTACATATACATTTGCTTTTCTACAAAACAAATCCATCCATAATATTATTTAGATTTAGAATTCTTTTCCGATAACACGAATTGTAACACAGATAAATGCGCTGAAACATGCAACGTCATTTACAAAGCATCTAGCACAATTTGCCACAAATTGCTTGAAATTAACATCCTAAAATAAATTATATTTACGGAAATATGGAAAATTGTTTTACATAGTAAAATAAAGTGTTAAAATAAATTTTGGAAAAATGTGCAGTCTTCCTTGATTTTTATAAAACATTCTTCCTAACTTATATCACCACTTGTCATCACTTTATTTATAAATAATCGGAAATATATAATTAAAGTGTTAACAGCACGCAAAATATTTTAATACATATTTAATAGAGTATATACTAGGAATTTATCATCAATGCCGCGTTATCAATAATCATCAATCACAGATTGTATTGGATGTCATTTCTCAGTGCAACTTTTACTACCTGATTTAATATAAACCTATTTAAGCTAAAAGTATTTCGATTCAAATCAAATTATACCATACTAACTCATTTCAACTAACAAAATGGTACATGAAGTACAAAAGAGCTTATAAACAAATATGTACAAGTATATGTACAAGTATATACATTTGTCAGAGGTAACTTAATTTAGATCATTATACATTATGAATTAACAATAAAAGGTATAAAAATCAATAAGAACAGACAGCATTATTAACGCTTTAATATGTTTGTTCATAATGTGTTGACATTGATTTTTACATTTAAATAGCGTTTGACTTTTGTAAATCTATCCCCAAAAACATTTTCCTTACATTATTTACATTATTTACAATCTTGCTCTCTAAAATATAATGAAATTCGTGATCGATTCGGCCGTTATTACGAAAGGTACAGACCATTTCGCCAATTAATGGCCATCACAGGTTTCTACTGGTAATCGATGATTTATTGTACTCAATTAGCAGATAACTTACATGTAATCATGTACCTTTTAAAACCTAAACCATGTTTTTAGTCCTTAGCAATAATTTTGATGTTTTGTGTGTAATTTGCTTATAAGTTAACAACGATGACAAAGGTGCTTATAAGTTATCATATTATGGTCAAGATCTAGTAAATGAAAGGTACCTACAGGTTTATGAAATTTAAGATATAAATTCCTTAAATGATGCTTCATAACATTAGCTTTGTTCGATAGGGTCTACCGGGGCTAAATGATTTGGTAAACACAATGATAAATCAAGTTTAAAACTGTCATTTTCGATGGAATATGAAGAAAATAAGGAACAAATTTCGGAGTTTTGTCCATTTTTGACTAATAAAATATATCTAGAATGCCTACTGTCTCTCCAAAAACAGAATTAAACAAGTTCCTGACGTCCTCTTTAAAATGATGTCAAATTGAAGATAGGTATCGGAATTACTTTTCCCATGAATGTCAAGAAATTGTTTAATTTCCTTCATAATGCATTTAAAGCCGTAAAAGTACGGGGGAAAGATTTTTCATATCAATTATGACGTCATAATGATCCTTGCACCAAAAAGACCCTCTAGAATCATTTACTAGATCTTGACCTTAATTTAGAAAATAAAAAAATTTTTAGATCAGTAAAATACTAAACTTTACTTTTGATATCAATTTCCACTTGCATGATTGACTTTTTAGGGGGCTGATTTGACAAAATTATTTTTTGGGGGTAATTCTTAAAGCCACAATCTAATTTTGATAGGTGATCTGTATTTCTCCATAACGAAACCTAGTTTAAAAATCGTAGAATGGAAGGTATGTTTGAGTTTCAAGGAGTCACTCAAAGAACGTCAAGCAGAGAGTTCTACATCATTGTTAAATAGTGTAAGTTTTTAACTTAGATATTAACTTTACCTTCATACCTTCATTAATCAGATAGTTATAACGATGACAACATTTTTAAATCGTGTTTCTATTTTGGTTTTTCTTTTTTAGCAAATCCTCACACCTGCAAAACGATTATACAAAAATATTGAACTCGTGTTAGTATAATTAAATTCAATTTCAATCGGAATCTGAATTAGAGGACATCTTAAAGTAGTGCCTATTGATCTATACAATAATAAATTTGTTCATAAATTAAAGTTTGCCATTATTGAATATTGAGTAAAAAAAGACATCTTCTTAAACGGATTTGGATGAATTTATAAAGTATAGCTTTTCTTTGTATTAACTAATAAATATAGATATTTATATCTACAAACATACTGGAGATAATGTATTGGTTTAGAACGGGCAAAATAAAGCGAGTTTAGCAAAATACAGCACAACTTAATAAAGCTAGTTTATACAAAATAAATGTTCTTGGTCATGATAACAAAAACAATTAATTAATGAAGTAAATTGAAGATTCAACTTATCCATGACATTCATTAAATGCTATGTGGTTATGAAGATAGAGATCATTGCTTGTAAACCAAAAATAACACTTTAGCAGGTTATAAAAATATAAAATGCAGTAATTGCTTTCTTCATAGCCGGTATTTAACACCAAAGAAAACATTTTAATGTTTTTAATTGCAACTATCCCTTTAATCTATTCATAAAAAGTGAGATATAATACATTGACTTCTTTATGACCAGATCATATGATCATGGAATTTGTAATCTCAATGTGGATAAAATGTCGACCAATGCCACTGTCGGGCCACCAGTATGAAATAATTTGTAAGCACTATCAAATATAGGTATTTAAATAAATTTAATGTTTTTTAGAAATACATTTCAAAACATTTTTAAAAAGTAATATAAAATACTAAAAACACACATTGATTTATTCAAATTAGTAGCTTCAAAAAGGGGTATTGGGTTTCCTGGCTTTAGGTAACACAATCGATTTCATTACAAATAGTGAAGAAAGTAAATAATGATTCAGAAAACAGAAAGAAGTATTAAGAAAGAACCTTATCGGCGTGTCTTATCGCACTAAACATTAAACATGTCAAATATTATTATGATACCAAGTTGCCCAGCATTAAAGTTTAAGATAGAAAATCTTATCCTAGGACCTGTTTCATCAAAAGTTTTAAGTTTTAGACTTAACTTTAGTATAAATTCCAGACCTGCGTTGTTGAGTCAGGTTTTGTTCGCCTTCGCATTATGTCCGCCTTTATTTTAACAAAATCTTCACATTATGTATGGCGCCACAAATTGTCCGCGACTTTTTATCAAAATATATATCCGTTTTCTCCGCCCTTACCAAAAACCGCCCCCAAAATAAAATATTGTTGAATTTAATTTATATTATATGTGTTTGAACAATGGATATGCGTAATCTTTTGATATTTACAAAACATTCATTAAGATTTTTAAACGATTTATGAAGATTTGTTGAATTCCGTTGAATTGTATCATTAATAATGCATGTTACTTAAATATTCACGGCTAACACATTTCAGTTTTTCTGCAGTGTTGCAGCACTTCATCAATTACGATATCGTTATATTTTATATTATCTGTGTTTGCACTAGTGCATGTGCAAACCTTTGATATTTACAGAAATTGTATTAACATTTTTGAACGATCTATGTTGATTTTTTGAATCTCATTCTAACACATAATGAATAATGCATGTTTTTCCCAATACTCATGGCTTAACAGCTATGATAGATTGGTTCAGAGTTAGTAAATAGTGTTTGAAGAGTATTCTCAAACTACATTCTTCTCCTGAATTTTACTACTGGGTTCACTGGATTAAAGGGCTAAACCATTTAAAATAGAGGATGCTTTACTACTTAAACCATCGCCTTTTCCATTATAGATACAACAGATACAAAATTAAAAATGTTAAGCTAAACTAAGGGTTATTTATATGCAACAACAACTAAATTGGAATTGTAAAAAAAAAAGTGGGTATTTGAATATTTTTTTGAAACCACTGGTTTTTTTCATCCTTTTTGTCAAGTTAAGTAATTAAGTTTGTCTGTTAAGTAATTATTAACGATTCATATTTGGATATACCTTAGTTAGAGGATTATCTTGAAAAATTCTCTCTCTCTCTCTCTCTCTCTCTCTCTCTCTCTCTCTAGGCTCTTTCTTTTTTATCACTTATAAATATGGATACTTTATTTTTAATTACTTAGATGTTGATATTGCTTAAAGTTTATTCGTTTTCATTCAAATCAAATTTTTTACCCCAAATATTTGACTTGTTTGAAACAACCTATTTCTGCGCCAACATTGTTTTAAATATCTTAATACATTTGTTTTGCATTTTTTCCATTTTAAAGATTAATATCTGTTTTATATATAGGTATTCAACTGTTGGTTATTTCATCAAAGAAGTTACATTGATATCAATCTTGAAGACATGTAAAAATTGGAGCAATGATAAAAGCAAAAAAGATGGAACTATGAAAGATGTGATAAGTCAGAGATTAAATTACAGAGCAAAACGAGGATAATTCAAGTGTAGCTCCGCTTTGTGTATACTGTGGTCTGGTTGGAGGTGATGGATTCCCCTCGACTTGGATAGGTTGAGGCGTCGCCTGGTGGTCATTCGAAAAATAATTGTTACGACTCGGGTCAAAATCGTTCGATACTCCATTCATAAAGTATGTGTCCATTATTCCTTTCCCTTTTATAGCTATGCCTTCTCGTCGCTCGAAAATATAACCAATACTTCGAATTAGACTGTGCGGAAAAAAAAACATATTTTGCAAATCAATAAATGCTTTCATAATGATCCATCAACTACTTTTGAGTATTGCTCAATTTATTTTCAAATGATATAATTTCAACAATACAATGTATATGTTCAACATAAAGAGGCTGGGTGGTCAACAAATTACCTATCATATCTACCTTATTGTTTTAGATTATTGCTAAAAAATCTCAGTGCTATTACTTTTTTTTGCTAAAGAAAAAATCAAAATATTTTCATTATATTGCCAGATCTTCAGCCTTTTTCTTTATTAAGGATATCAATATATACAGGCTTTATATGACCAGGACCATGCATCCCTATGAAAATTGTGAACGTGTTTATCTTACTTGTATGTAGTTTCACTGATATGAACCCGACCCGGAAGTCCATGACTTTCCATGCGCGATGCTGTGTTTACGGTGTCACCAAAGAGACAGTATCTTGGCATCTTTGTGCCCACCACTCCCGATACAACTGGTCCAGTATGGATGCCCACTCTGATCTGATTGAGTTCATGTAAATGTTTCAAACACATTTAAGAACGTTTCTAGTGAAAACCACACTTTTAGTTTCATATGTATTTCATTTCTATTTCATTATATTATGTATGTGTTAGCGTAGCTATTTTAGGGACCTACAGACAACATCGCTAACCTAAGCAACAATGCTTAACTTTGACCAAAACAGTTATATCGGCATGAGATTGCTATTTGCATAATTGTGTGTACACAAAAGATTTTAAACCCGAATTCTTTCTCACAAAAGAATATGTTCTTGAGAAGTTAAATAATCAATAATTTCTATGATTTGCATCAACAATATTAAATGCGTTCATTGTTTGGGATTGGTGTAAATGATGAATTCAACAAAATCATTTAAAAACCAAAAATAAAGATTTACCCTCTTAATATATTAACATTTATTATAGAGAAAAATGTATTTATTTTCGTTCTTTTCATGGTTTAACTAAAGAAAAACAACCACAGAGTCCAATGTTAAATTGCTGTAATCAAATACATATTTAACGTTAAAACTAAGTAAGATAAACTTTTATAAACAGTTCACTTTAATGTTTTCTAAAATGCAATCACTCGGCTATTAATATTATTTTTTAAAGTTAGTGGATTACTTCTTTCAAAAAGGCTTTCTGATACAAGAAATGAATTTCTCTTAATTTATGTTACTTTTTTAAAAATGTCAAACACTTTCATTTTCCATAAATAGAAAAGCAACTGAAGTTTTTATTTCATCTATAAAAAAGGTTTTTGATTTAGAGAGTTGGGGTAGTTTTCATAAAGAACTGTTGTAAATATTTTTTTTCCTTTGTTTATAAGATTTTTTTGAAGCAGTAAATTCTTTTTACTTTTATTATGTGTAGATTATTCCTTTGAAAAAAGTTAAAACCTTTGGTTTTGATTTCCATGGTTTAATTAATTTCCATTAACTTTGAGTGTGGTTTAAATTGATGAAATTGTTGTCTTTGTGTTCAACTTACAGCGCAAATGTCTGGATGGAAGCACTGTACAGAGATGCAGTATGTGTCTTTAAATCATGCATGAGTTCAATCATACAAAAATTATAACTCTTGTTTATTAACAGGGACATCATGTTGATTTTAATTTGTAAACAAGGCCGCATGTAAGTCTAGACAGACAGACACACAGAACAGAAACAGTTGATCAAAATAGTCATAATAACATTTTTGATTCTGGTGAGTTAAGATAAGTTTTGAAGATGTAATTCATAGATTCAGTCAAAGTACCTGGATGCATTTTCCCGATACAGGATTGATCACGTGACAAGCCTCTAGAATCATATCGAGGCCCATATTTGACACCCTGATGGCATGGTCATCTCTGGCTTCCGGAACTCCTGATACAACCATGTAGGCGTCACCAATTGTTTCCACCTACAAGTTTTAAACAATTAGTAAACTATCATAATAATATTTACGGCTAGAACTATTTCTAACATTTAGATCCTAGTTTACTTATTAGCTTGCTTCATCTGATAAACTAAATACTAGGTTCTTATTATGCATTTTGTCTTCGTAGAACAAATTGTGCTTTTATACATGTACTTTTAAAAAAAAAATCTTTAATCATGAACTGTTAAATTTTAAATTTTTAAGTTTGTTTTGTCTCGTATATTTCTTTTCCTGAAATAATTACTTTGGATTCCGGTCTCAAGAATTATCTTTCATGTACACAGTAATACAGTGCCATTTAGATACAACTCAAAGACAATACCCGACTAGTCTCTAACAAAGGCCTTAAGGGTGTAGCAAATTCCTTGAGTTGGTATTGGCAACAATCGAAGAAAATTTACATAATAAAGAAAAATATTAATTTCATTACAAAACTTACTTTATAAATGTGTTTTGTCGTGAGCTGATCAAACCGTTGAAACAAACCATTCAGAAGTTTAACTATGTCCATAGGATGGCACAGTGCTGCCATGGTCGTGAAAGCAACTATGTCGCTGAAAAGAATGGTCACATTTTCGTGTTTTTCTGGAATAAAAATTAAAAAAAATAATTGTGAAATTAAGATTCTGATGACAGTTTGATAAATTCATATACCAAATTTATTTACTTTTAAACAGTTCAATCAAATAATTTAATAGCAAAACAGTAGGATATTTTTAGAAAATTTATAAACATTATTAAATATTATTTGAATCATTGTCTACCTCTTCTGTGTTTTCCCATGATGTATGCAAAAACAATTCACAATACTTTTATAAGAATATAATGATGAAAAATGTCGGATCATTTATAATTTTAATTTTATTCGCAATACGATTAACTCTACCAATCAGCTACATTTAAGTCATTATTATGAGAGAGATACAGCAATGTAATACTGCAAGATACAACGTAACATTAGTCTTTGCGTGTGTACAAGACGTTTAAATAAGACCTGATATACATGTAGAGTACAAACAGATATGAAACTGAGCACCTGCTTCCACGGTCCGGCCCTCTCTAAGCTGATTGGCTACTTTCACCGGAAGCATCTGATTCAGCAACATGTCTGTCTTCTTCTTCTCCTGGTCAAGAGCCGCCGCTAGTTTCTTCATGTCAGCTGTGGTTTGGTCTAACTTCTTACTGTGTTTAACGTAAACTCTTTTGAAATTCATCTGACCTTGCTTTTATTCTTAAACAGATATAATCAGATATTGCTGGTTTTTTGTTTGTTTTTCTATATTATGTGCAAGTAAAATGCGGACTACTTTTTAAAAAGGTTGCCGTTATATTATTATTATTAATCAAACAAACGTTTTACCTTATTTCAATATCTGCTTGACGTTGTTCGTTCATTAAAATGATTTCTATGGTCAATTTGTCCTGTGGAATGTTTTTAAGATAAGTTTTGGAAGAAACAAGATCCCTGACGCCATCAAAGTGAGGGCTACCAATAAACATTAGCTCTTCCTTTCCCCCCAAAGGAATCATATGACCTGGTTTTAAACCAAAAGAAAATCATAATTATCTGTCGCATTCATTTGTAATCAAAGAGGTTATACATTGTTTTGTATCAAACAAACATAAAATATTTTCTGTCCACGTTTCCACATTTAAATCCTTTCTGAAATTCTACGTTTGAATTGAAAGCATATTTATCTGATAGTTATGCTTAAATTTAATTGTTTATCTGGATTTGACTAAAGGACTTCCAAATCTGCATATATTGGATAACGTCACTTTATATATATCATCTAGTCAATGTTACATAAAAACTGTGTACAACTTACATTGGTGTCATCTTGTAAAAGAAAGAATGTTTTATTTTCTGAACTTAACAGTACACTAGTCTAATAGTTATTTTCAATACTATATACGCTATAATTTGTGTCAATCATTATAGACGGTGAGGATGCAAAGTAACTCTTGTTTTCTTATAAAAGTTACCTTTATGCTGTATATAACAATATAGAATTCGATAGCGCCGCCAAAATATAAAAAAAATAATTTTTAAAAATAAATATAAATTTCCTTGATGAAAGTAATGTTTCTTTTTTAATATTTATCTATCAAGTGACATCATAGCTATTTTTAGACCAATACCAGTATACAAAAAATGAGTGGTAGGTCAACACTAAATAAATGTCATTGTTATTATATTTTGTCAATAGGGAAAGGATATCATTTCTTCGGCAAAGCATAAACGATCAACCAGTGTAAAGCAGATACACAATCGTGACTAGCATTTAATATTGCAAACAAAAGCAACTTCCTGATTTCCAGCAGACATGCAAACTGAGGTTTGGAATCGCTCTACTTTCATCAATATTCATGAAAAGGTATCGAATTCCTAATTGTTTTCTTTGTTATTAGAATGGTTTGTTTTGAAATAATTTGTATTCTTTTACACGATTCAACATTTTTCTCATTTAAACAATTTTATTTTACAAATATTTCGTGTATAGCTTAAAAATAAAAAGTTGCCAAATTGATCACACAGATACAGTAGCAAGAAATGATAGTAATGTGAATTCCTTAATTAAACTTACCCTTTAGAACAGGACAGTCTGATTCCTTTAAGGATCCGTTGATATATTTTATCTTTGGTTGCAAGAAAAAATACATATATGAACTGTTACAGCTCATAATGGCGTCATATTCAAATTTTATACCTGGTTCCTTTATCTCAAAAATGTCGTTTATTTTTGTTCCCTCTTGTTGAATGTCACTACATAAAGTTTTCAAGTGTAAGCCTGCACTTTGAATGTACATGTTCTGTCAAAAACAACACTGAACGGCATAGCTGTACCCAAACTGATTTCTGAAACCGTTACCATATTATCGTACGGGGCATGCGAGAGTTGCTTATGTTTGTTTTGTGCATGATTCTTCATTGCTTGGTCGTCTACAAAAAAGGAAGAAATTTTCTGGTTCTCGATAATTTTTACTTCCATTACAACGTGTTCACAATATTTCTGTTCAAATATTTTTCCCGCCTTTCTAGAGACAACTGATATTTTAATATCAGTTTCAAAAATCTGTTGTGCTGCTTCTGTTAAAATTCCTTAAAAAAGAAGTTTAAAGGTAAAGTTTATTTTTACAGAATTTAGATAAAAATTGTATGTGCGTGCGTTGCAAATTATGTGTTGTTTATTTTATTCTACAAACAAAAAACCTAAGGAAAAAAGGAAAATGAATAACAATTTAAAAAATTAATTTGTTAATCTCATTTTATTTTTTATGACAAGAGTTATTTCCCCAAAAATAAAAGTAGTTTTACCTATAGCTACTGCGTACATTGCCGGACGCACTGTAAACACGTGAACAAACAATTTTTCAGCCTTCTTCTCACATCTGAAATATATATATGAATATATATAAACAAAAATATGGTTTTATTCTTGATCAAACAAAGTGTTCAACAATCATTTATCACTAACTCTAAATACGTAATTTTATGACATTTTATTAAGAATTTTATAGAAAGCAATCCTAACGTTAAAGCAAAAACAAATTAAAAGTTATATATGATCATTGGAGGAATTGGATTGGATAAGAAGATTAAAGGGAAATGCTTCACAAAAATTTAATTCTAGAGATCGCTCAATTAACATTTTGAGATATGATTTAGTTTTTCGAAGAAAAAATATGCTCTCAATTACTTGACACGATTTCTTTGTAAATTTTAAGAAAGTGCAAGATCTGTTTTAGTTGCAAGTACATAAGACACAATAAAGATTAAAATTAGTGTGAATAACTGTATGATATTAATATCTAATAAATCGTTTGAAGTAATGTCATTATGGATTCATATATTTTCATATTTTTTAAATAAACATTATTTATTAATTCAAAATTTTGAAAATAAATTGTTAATAGTTTTCAAACCAAACCTATGGATAAATTTTTTTAAAGAGACCTGTCTTATAGAAAAGAAACGAAAGTAATAATGTTTTTTTACAAAAAAAGAAATAGAATCAAATTTATTAGATAAAAATATAATGCATTTATTCACACCAAATTTGAAACTCTATAGTGTATAACCTCTTGTCAAAACCGATTCACCACACTTTTTCATAAATTTGAGAAAAAAAACTTTCGTATAATTTCGTATAATAGAGCATATAACTTTTTTGAAATCTAAATCATGATTCAGAAAGGAAATGAATGAATGATCCATAAAATAAAATGTTGGTGTAGCATTCCACCTTAAGATCTGTCGATAAAAGAATGGTTTCAGAAATACCCAGAAAATTGTGTATAAATTCGTTTTCAAAAGATATTATTATTGCATGTATAAAAATATTCAACTCTTTAACAAAGAATTAAAATAATATATATTTCTTCTTGTGATTTTTTCATGAAATTTCCATAATTCAAAGAACGTTATACAATTCATGTGAATTTTTTTATCAGGTTTGAATGAATCTAAAAGACACTTTTCAAAAGGATCAAAACACATACATTTTTCATATCTTTAAAAATTAAAGTGGCACGGTGACTCTGAATAGATGTTTTACTTTTCGATTATGACAACGGAAATAAGAAGAGCTACTTGAAATTTCATCATACGGAAGGTTTCACGCATCATAAGTCATCACATATCAATATACAAGTTATTAAAACTCATCCGAAAATTGCACACGTAAACAAACCGAGTTGTTTTGGACATTGGTTTAGTGTAACGTGATTGCAATTTCTTTCTTTAAAAAATAGTTACCTTGGGATTGACACACAAAAAAGGAATGTGAATTTGAAGATAGTCGATGTCTGTGGTAAGAAATATACATTAATAGAGAATGCATCTTAATATATAGTTCTTGGAGACATCATGTTTCAATGAGAGGCTTCTAGCTCATTTTGCATGCCACGCTGCAGTATTTACATTCCCTTGCGCTTGCGTGGCGATGAAGCGGAAGAAAAACTCAATATTTTCGTGTTGGCCCAAAGCTTAACTCTTTTTTTCTCTTTCTAATCTGATTAATTTACTTTTAAACAACATAATTTTTCAGAAATTTATCTTTTCATATGATAAATAAGATATGTGGAAATCGTGTAAAAAATCGATGTTTGCTAAATCATGGGTTTGCGCGTCACCATGATCCTTTAAGAATGAAAATAACATTAATATAACATTTTTTGAACAAGTACATGTACAATTTAATATGATTTTTTAACCAGCGATTTTTATATCTAAAGATTCAATCACTAGATATTTTACATATCTCTCTCTCTCTCTCTCTCTCTCTCTCTCTCTCTCTGCAATAATCACATTTTTTCTCATATAGCTTACACTTGTACACAATCAATTCAAATTAATGCAATAGTCACACTGCTATAGTATGTGTTGAAATATACCGGAAGTGAGGTGGTCTCATCCCTTTATAGGTTAATGCCAGAAGGGAGTGTAAGTGGTCTAGATTTTGAACAAAACTGTAGAAATCCATTCCGAGAGTACGTAACATTCGGTCGTATCCTAGTTTAGAAGCGTAATTGAAAAAGTAGTTTCCAAATGACTTCCAGACATCACAAACATTTAGTCCTATTAAAAAAACAGAATAATTGTAGAACGAAGTAGTATTTTTGTATTGAATGACTTAATGTATTTATGAAAATTAACGATTGTAAAGCGTGCTCATTTGTTCTCACCCGTGATTTTGGAAATGGCGACAACCAAGTCATTTGTTCTTTTGTCGTCATAGTAATGGAACAACATAAAATCGTTGTCTCCATCAAAACCTTCCTTCCTAAAAGTAAATGTAATAAATATATAAGTGTAATGAGGATCCAGAATAACCGTTTGGCGACGCTTATATTGCCTTGTTATCTTTAGAGTTATGAATAACTGACACTTTTTCTGTAAGAAATAATGACATATAACTGGATTTATCTATCAATAAAATGCAGTCTCAAAAAATGCAATTGCATTGTACACAGAGAATAAAATGCGTACAGAATAGCCAGTAGTGTGTCTCTACCAAACCGCTCTAACACCATCTCCCGGAAACACAGGTGAACGTGGCCATGCTTGAATTGATCACACACAAAAATTAGTACACAAAACAAACAATTATCCTATATGATTCCCGATTGACATAGGTCTTATATGCAATTTATTTAAATTCACGGTTTAATCTCTTATTTTTGAATAGGAACTGAATCCATCTCTAAATTCATTGTGTAATAAAAACAATTGAAGTAACTTACTTTTTAAGGCCATTAGACGGGAAAAATGTTTCATTTTTATACAAATGTGTTCTATATATAGATAACTATAAGATTGATAAGTGTGTATTATTTCTTAGTGTAGCTGTTAATGTTCTTATTCCTAAATATGTGATACCTACCATTGTAATTCAATTGATGATCACTCAGTAGAAAACTATATACATTCGGTAAAACTGAAATATCTGAAAGAAAAAGACTTTTACATCTGCTTATCTTAAAGTTTCTAAATGGAGCAACTGAATCATACATACATAAAAAATTGAAAAAAGCAAAATATGAAACAAATTATGTATAAATATGTGTGTGTGTGTGTGTGTGTGTGTGTGTGTGTGTGTGTGTGTGTTATATTCTGATGCAATTGAGAAAATTTGTGAGAATAAGAATTGTGTCCTTTTATACAAGGTATGGTGACTAATTTCACTACGTATTTTAAATGAAAGAATCTGTAGTAAACCTGTTTTTTTAATACAACGCAAGAAACGGCTTATAGGAAGGTTCGCTTTGTTTTGCAATTAATCAATGCAGTAACTAATATAAACCAGATTTAGAAAAGAGTCCCAACTTACCCGATATATAATATGTAACACACAAAATAACACCCCAAAACAGATAATTTCTAAAGCATATAGAACGCTGTGCTACAATTCATATACCAAATACAGAATATATCAACATCCAAAATGTTATGATTAAGATTATAACGGTTTTTTGAAAGTGTTTATACAAGCTTTTTCAGTTTAAAAAGAAAACTCTACCTAACAAACTTCATAAAATTATACATTCAGTTGTCCTATCTTTAAAAGAATATATTCTTACCCGTTAAGAGCGCATGGAGCTGTAATGCTGATATGAAATGGAGTATTCACTGATATATTAACATCATTGTCTCATTAATATTGATCATTAATATAAGTTAGTTATGTACGCTCTTGCTTCGCTGCGAGTATAAACCCCATTTAGTACTTTCTAGAAGAGAAATGAATATAAACTAATTCAAGTAATGGATGTCATATCACAGATTCATCAACGCTGAGTTATCATTTCATTTGAAGATATGAAATCTAAAGATCCCAACAATTTATTAAATCGATTAACAGTTTGCCACCATTGGTAAAAACAATCAATAATAACTCAATACATATAGTCCTTTTCCATTTTAAAGTATTGTCAAATATCTTCGAAATAGACAAGCATAAAAAACATTGATATAAATGTAAAATTGTGTCAGTTATCAGCAATACAACCTCATCCACCGAATATTTACAGGCATCGGAATATTTTTTATAATAATTAATTAATTTTAAAAATCAGATTTGTTACGTACAAAAGTATATGATTGTTTTGTAAAACTTTAGCGATAACCATGGTAAATGTATGCTTTAATGAGACTATTGAACTTGACAAATTATGTCTGTTTTAACTATACTAGTTTCTCGATCTTAGATAACTGAAGTATGTTTAGCAATTCTAACATTTTGAATTACTTAAAAATAAATTTTGGTGCTGACAGATCCATTCTTATTTTATATGATTTGTATCAAGAAGACAATGGGGAAAATTTCTGATTTTCAATGTATTAGGGATGTTTGTAAAGTACTTGTATCAGTAATTTAATACATGTGGCAAAAGTTGCTTTTAGCTTGATAAAAGTCTCTGATACATATATGTACATGTTCATCCAGGTTCTATGTAAATGGTCCCTGTTCGCGAATGCTTAATACTTCTTTATCACTGGGTTGAGATTAGGGTGTATGCTCTCAAAGCTATAGAAATTATCCATAATTTTCACAATAAAATATCTTATAATGTCTTACATTGATAAGATTATGTTCTAGGGGTTTTCTCAAGAATTTCTATAACTATAAAGTTGTAGATTATTTTAAGTCAGATCTCTGGGTAGTAGTGACCTGCTTAAATGAATGGTGTTTGTGGGTACTTTTTTGCACATAAAACACGAGTAAGAATATAATTGTATTACAATGTAAAAAAAAATATTACATGTAGTTACTTTAATTTTAGGCTTAGTAACATTCATTTCTTTTACATTAAGAATAATTATGTCAAAGTTTCGTATGCTTGGTTGTTGAATAATTTACAATCTGTGTTCATTAAAACCAACACCATTACCGGTTTTCAATATCAAATTAATATAAAACTATCCATCCATTCAGGTTACAAGATAAGGCTTACGATAAAGCTCCAGTACTATTGGGAATAAGAGACACATATTAAATTGATTATAAATCAGTACATGAAGGACTGTCACTTAACTTTCGAAATGAGAGGAAGGAAAAAACTAGAAACAAATGATTCTGATTATTTATTTTGTCTCTATTGCTTGTAATTTAAGATATGACAATGAGAAAAAATGCGTAATCTTAAATCTTGTTTGGTTGCTTTAAAGATAAAATTGAATATGCATTTAATTTTAAATACTTTGCCTACTCTTTTGATATCTTATGTGTCAATTGCAAAAAAGTAATAATTTCTTATTTTGTGAGAATTAGATTTTTTCAGTAACAAAAGGCCCACAGGCCTTGAGTACCATAGTCCGAAGACCTGTAAGGGAGTCTCATGTTTACATTTTGAACTTCATTATGGAGTCTTAACATTATTCCGAAACTCATATTACATATACATGTTTGTATCTTTGAATTTCCCAATTTTGGTAGAAGGCTTTATAAACATCATAATCATATTATCCAGTTTATCTCCTGCAATTGTGAAAGTAAAGAAATATATTTTCTCTGATTTATTACATTATCACGATGAGGCTGAATCCCAATAACATTTTTTTTTTGGGGGGGGGGGGGGGGTGGTCAACTTTTAAAACTTTACCGTTAGTGATGAAAACAAAAGTCCCAGCATTATTTGAACTCGGGACCTGCCGGTCAGTAGTTCGAAGCTACAACCATTGCACAACAGTGATTGACACTGTCAATGTTGTCATGATGTCACAACACTTCATGAAAAGTTGAAATCAGGGGGTGTCGAGAATCGTTAATTGATAGTAGAATGAAAAGCCTGCAAGAGCTTTTTGATAATTATTTTGGTTTTTTTTAATCAAAAAGATGACAATGATTTCAAATTGAATTTATTCTCATTTTTTTCAGAAATTCTCTCACAGTCCAAAAAAAATAATAATTAATGCAAACGTACTCGACTTGAGTTAACTTTGATGCGTTAAAAAAATCAAAATTGAAAACGATTTCTATCTGCACTGTTATGTAATTATTTTAATACTTAGAAATAAAATTTTATGATGATTGTCGTTTATCACGCGTTCATAATGGTCATTAAGGTGGTATGGGACACCTCCATGTTGTGACGTACTATTTATCGAAATAAACAATCAAATTATGTGACGCACGTACTAAGTAATTTTATAAATAGTTTCATTCCAAAAATTGTCACCTAAGAGTGTAGTGCAGTGGGTTAGAAGGCTCACTACACAATAAAAGATGAAAAAGAGGGTTCACTACGAATCTGTAAGTCATGAATTCTAATCCCATTGGGGGATTTTAAGTTATTTACCTTTAATAAAAATTTCAAACGTATTTTTGGGAAACAATTTGAAAATTCTAGACCGTGAAATATTCTAATTATAATGTACTCTAATCCATATTCCATTCAATGGATCAATTTTATTTCAAGAAAATTCTGAATAAGGTGCTTTTGGTATAGTATAAAATGATAAATTCCTTTGTAAATCAAATTCTGACATGATTGGATCATCTTCGCTAGTCCACTTTGCTCCCCATAAACCCTTGGCGGATTTCATTACGAAAACTCGGTGACAAGCTCTGTTTTATGGTTGGCTGCAGCTGCGAGTAGCTGCATGATCCAATCGCAGTGCTTGTAAATATAAACTTTAAAAGATAACACATGTGTGATCTTTGGTAAAACATTTGGTGCTTTTAACAAGTTGAGACACAAGTTCTCGAGTGCAGTGCTCACCAACGATGGTTTAACCAGATCGCTTTAAAAACCTATATAGTTTACTTGGATGGATAGTTCTACAAACTTGTCAAGGCTAGCTCGCTTGATAGCATGGGAAGTAATCATGGCGAATGTAGAAGTTGCATAACCCGTTAGTATATACGTTCCTGCTTATGGTTATTGCCTTTAAGGGTTCAATGAGATGTGTTTTATTAAATTTCTTTGGTCCGCAATATTAACGACAACGATACCTGGTTTTATGGCATGAAAGCTTTCATATAAATCGGCGAGTTTTTACCTTCCGGTACAGAACAGGGGTCGGCAATCTTATCAATAAATAATAACTAGAGTCAAAATAAGTAAAAACCCAGCCATGAGCTTCGCTCACGAAGTGAGCGAAGCGAACAGGAATGCAATGCGATTTTTCACAAATCTGCTGTCGCGCCGATATTTGCTTTGACCTGGCGATTAAATCAATAACAATCAAGAGAACTAGCATCAAACAACTTAACTCTGTCCTAAACTTCGGATAATTCAACCCCTAAAGCTCTACATCGGCGAATTATTCAGATTTCTGTCCACATTCGATCTACCGAGAAGCCATGTAGTGACGTCACTAATTTCACATTCACCCCGAGACTGCACGGATTGTAAATAAATATTATTAAATTAAACAGGTTTAAAAAAATTATTGAAGCATTTAAAAATGTCCTTAAAAATCAAAAGATGATTTAACATATTAAAATCAAGGACAATGTTGGCTTTGTTTTATTTTTATTTTATATGATTTAAAAATAAAAGGGAGATAATTAGTGTTGGAGTGCGGGAAAATTTGAATTTGCTGGAATTGCTGAAAATTCTTTCGAGCTGCTGCCGAGACACATCGTTATGTCGAACCATTTTGCGGCTGCCTTATGGTAAATGGTTTATGATTTCTATAATAAGTAATAATTTTTTATAATATGTTTTACGGTGCGACCGTTGGGCGAGCACAGCATGTGATCAAACAATGAATTATAATAAATTAATAAAATAAAATTTACAACGTGAAATTTGAATGCCAAAAAATAAAACATACCTATTTTTCAGTAAATTTTCATTATTCATAGTTTATAAGATTTGTTATAATTTATTTATTTATATGTAGAACAATAGTTTAATCTCAGATACAATGTTGTTGAGTAATTAAGATTTTAATATATAAATATTCATTGCACTGCAGTAGACATTTTCTTGACTCATCATAGAGCCCCCCCATGCTAATTTTTTTTTCATTTTTGTCAATTTATACATAGAAAATCGACTTACCATGGATTTGCCCCTCCACTTAAAAAAAAATAATGAATGTTTAATTTTATTTTTAATTTACGCTTAAAAATTTTTGCTTTTCATGTTAAAAGAACAAGGTGTTGCCCCCCCCCCCCCCCCCCCCCGCATGTAATAAATGGAAGTGAAAATAAAGAAACCATTGAACTGCTAAAGGGCTGAAGGATTAGAATTTTCATGATTTATTTTTCTTTTTGGATGAGGCTGCCATCCACCCATCCACCCCCTTTAAAAAAAGGCGCTGCTACGTATAACGTACGTTTCAGGAAATTACCGTAATTATAGTGAATAAAATATTTGTGAGCATTCATCCAAATTAGTGCAATTTACAACTGTTTCCTGTATCTGAAGAAATGTCCTTATTCGTCAGCTGTTCTTTATCTTAGCCTTTGCAAGATTTTGAGAGGATTTTGGTCATTTCAGCAGATTTACAATAACTTCAATTAGAGTAATTTCCCCTTATCAGTGCTTATTGTGACGTCAAAGCTGACGTTGGTTAAGTGTCGTCTTACTCTTTAAAACTCCCCTGAGAAATAAAAGTATGCGAAGTATGCTGTTTTATTTACTTAAAAAGCATGATGTTCCTAAAATTACACATCTTATAAGCTTTTCAAAGGTTTTACTTTGATTCTCGGGAGAACGTGATGTTGGAACGTGAGGTTGGAAACCATTGGTACTATGAATTGTGGGTCAAAATTTACTGACTCCGAAAAAATATATCGGATCAATGTGTAAACGTTTGTGACGTCACACGATTATTTTTGATTGAAAGTGTACTGAGGTGAATTTTAGGGGTAACATTGACTTTATGTCGCTTACATCGTTATTGTTTTTACTGTCTAAATTTGTCTTGCTGATTCTCGTGAGAGTGTGAAGTGATAAAAATTGCCATGATTACAGGGAACTACTGGGACGATTAAAACGATGCATTACTGGTCCGATTTACTGACGCCAAAAAAATCCGTTGAATGAATGTGCAACTAGTCCGAATTTTCTATTCACACACGCCTTGCTTCGCGCCGGCGCTGCGCGCCGGCGAGCTGCGCTCGCTATTATCATGATTAATTTATTCATAGTCATGGCAAGCCAAGGTTCACAGGAGTTGGCAGTCTTATCAATAAATCAGGAATAAAGTAAAAAAAAAAAGAGAGAAAGAAATAAAGAAATAAAAAGCAAAGCAAGCTCATGAGCAAAGCAAAGAATTTTACCCATAGGTTTAAATTTATTATGACTTTATTTCTCATTTTTGATAATGTTGATGACATATGTGATTGACTATTTTATATTCTTGTTTTAGATATACACATTTTATCCGAGTTTTTAAATGAACAATAACAATCACAGTATGTCTGCGTTGTAAGTATTAATCATACACTTTGCCATTTAATTGCTGTCATTTTAGAAATACATATAATGATATACAAAAGACATGATGAATAAATGTCAAATATGAGAAACACTACTGGCGTGCGACCAGTTCTTGCTGAGTACCATTTCTCGCCAGTACATTGTGACATCATTTTATCAACATATAAAATTATAGACGGAAAAATGACGTCACAATGTACTGGCGAGAAATGGTACTCGGCGAGAACTGGTCGCACACCAGTACTGGCGTGTGACCAGTTCTCGTTGAGTACCAATTCTCACCAGTTCCTTGCGACACAATTTCATCAACACATATAATAATTATATATGAAAACTGACGTCACAATGTACTGGTGAGAAAAAGTACTGGGCAAGAACTGGTCGCATGCCAGCAATTTATATTGTAGGCATATAACAATATGCAAATTTCTCACATACACAAAAATATCACACAATCAAAACTAATTTTGATTTTACCCAAT
Source organism: Magallana gigas (assembly GCF_963853765.1). Lineage (NCBI taxonomy): Eukaryota > Metazoa > Mollusca > Bivalvia > Ostreida > Ostreidae > Magallana > Magallana gigas. Next base: position 52,283,696 of record NC_088855.1, read on the forward strand.
ACACGTTGCTCCTATATTCCGAGACTTCTTTATTGACCTAGGAACGTTTTCTTCTACCCCTCTCTTGACCTCTTCAACGACCCTTTCCTTGACCTTTTCCACGACTCTTTCCTTTCTTTGAACAATTAGTACAAAACCAGGTTGAATTATCTCTAGTAAGAAAACTCTCAGTTCCCTTTAAACCGACACATTTGTAGTGGAACCAACAGTTACACTTGTCGCAAGCAACACTTTCTTCTTGAGTCAATGCTGGATCCCATTTGCATTCCAAATTGCATAACTTGCATGTGTAGGTTTCACTTATACATGTATCAACAGTGACTGTTGATTTCTTTGCTGATGCACTGTCCCTCTCACCCAGTGTTTGAATTTTAGTTCTCAGTGCCTGCTTTTTTTTCCCTTGGAACTGTTCTTTTAAAATTCCTTAAAGCATCAACAAACGAAATTCTCACAAAGTGCTGGAAAAGTTCCATAATGAGGGTCATAACTATCTCATTTTCTATCTCATTATCGTCCACATTTCCGAACAAAAAAATCCATTTCTCTGCTAAGCTATCGTCTGTATCCACTGCATTTCTGCATTTGTTATGGAGATTTTCATGATATAAATGAAAATGTTCTGGCGTCAAGTTCTTCTGTACAACAGAATTTAACTGAACAAAAAAATCGTATACAGGGTCACTGACAATGGTGAGTCCTCTAGATGGGCCTTGCTTGAACTCAATCTCTGCCATACTCTCCTGATTATTGTTAACATCTTGTTTACTTACTCGGAAGTTTTTGAGGAGAGATTGTTTCTTATAATCAAGTTTACGAATAATTGTGCTTTTCTTTGAAGTCTTCCCCACTTTTCGAAGTACTGACTCACGAATTCTCTTTCCAATTCTTTGGATACAGACTCCTGCGATATACCGAATTTTTCCTTTCCTCACAGCCGATAAATCTGAAGAAATTTCAATTTTTTCAGTTTCCTCCGTCTGCTTTCTAATAATGGTCTCTGATTTCTTTGAAATTTCTCTGTCCATCAACCAAAACAGATTTTTTGTTGAGAGTTAGTTTTGTTGCTTGTCGACAAGATCTATTAGAAACAGTGTTTTCAGAGAGGAAATATGTTTATCACTGGTAACAAATGCATTTAACTTGGAGTACATTTGGGTCCATTGCTGTGGACACTTGGGTGTTTCATTAAAAAGTCCATGGACTTTGAAATACAGAAATTATAATGTTTTCTGAAAGAATCTGACTGGAAAAATGTTTCTGTAAAATTTGCCATAAATGGCAGGTGCTCATGCTCTGTGATGAATTTCCCTATCTCCCAAGGCGATTCTAGTTGTGGCAATTCTTCATCTTGGTAAGAGGTTCCTAGGTCGGTCACTATTGTCAATGTAGAAGATGAATTCGGTCCATCATCGGTGTCTTCTGATGCATTAGTATCGGTACTTAAATGGAGACTGTGTTTACTGCAGCAGAGCATGTTGTCCAAGAAATCTGAGAGATGTCTATCATAAAATTCATACACAACGTCTGGATGTTTGGTGTAAGCAGCTTTTCTATTAAGATTGACAATAAGCAGTCCATCTGTATTGGTGGCTCTTCCCACTGCTACACCCATCTGTCCAGGTGCAAAAAGGGAGTAGGAGTCGATTTCTACAAATCGAAGTGTCTGTCCTTGTGCTCGATGCACTGTTAGGGCAAATGCTAAAATCAACGGTATCTGTATTCTACATGCCAAAGTTTTCTGCTGTCTTGTGTCAAATACATCAAACCTTGTCTCTGTTACCTTCATAAGGTGCCCGTTGAAATTTACGATTGGTGGACTTCCTCTCTCCACTTTGTGAACAATTCCTCGCAGTCCATTCACTAAACCATTTCCAATGTTCTTTAACAATATCACTTTTGCTCCCTCCTTTAACAGAAGATTCTTTGGGGCAATATTTCTTCTTAACTGTTTAGTGTCACCTGAAATTAAAAGACTGTAATATGAGCATTCTGTTTTATGATAAACATATATAATATCAAGATATTTATAATTATGTAAGTGAACTATCTTTCATATAAATAGTGCACACCAGTTGTTATTAAAAGCATATCATAAAGTAATGATCATTTCCAATGAACATATACACATACATATTTTTGACATACCCTTACATGTACCTATATTTAAAGTGCTAAAGCAAATATGAATTTGTCAACCCTGTACAAAAATATTGTCAATTACTGGTAATTGAATTAAATTTAACACTGATTCATTTATGTTTCAAAACTCTTTCAGTATACCTTCCTCTTTTGCTTTAAAGCAGAACATTTCTCCGGGCAACTCCTCCAGGATATCTTGGTTAATAACACATGTGTCAAAATTAGTCCCAAATAGCTTCGTGACTTCTTCGTCTGGAACTTTGAGTGGCCTGTCTAAACTGCTTAAAAACTGCATGGTTTCTTCTGATGGAGATCCATCACAAAGCTCGTTAACAGCTCTGATCAGCAGAAACTCACTCTGTCTCACAACCTACGTTAATATGAAAAATTTGTCATGAAATTTTAAAATGCTATTAATACATGTAAGCTCAACTCTGTGTATTATTTATAGGCTGATACCTCTTTGATATTGATATGGTGAGGAAAGGCTAAGTAGAATCTACTGCTTTGAAAGCAGTAGCTGTCATCGTCTTCATTTTTTAAGTTAAGAACAGGTGGCAGTTGCTTAAAGTCTCCACACCCTATGACCTGCAGTTATAAAAAAAAGTTACAAACTTAATGTGACAATTTCATCATCTGCATCAACATAATTACACCTTATAATCTCATAAATTAGCATCAGAGTTATAAATCCTCTATAATGACATAATTCATATCTGATCATTAAATATTTTGATTTCTTTCTATTAAGTAATTCCCTTTGTTTATTATACGTACTTGAATTCCTCCAAATACAGTGTCAGTCTTCTTTACATGGCTACAAACAAATTCTACCATGTTGAACACTTTAGCAGACAGCATACTTATTTCATCAATTATGAGGCACTGTGTCTGTTGAATTCTTTTTTTCGCCTCTGCAAATTTGTCATCATTGTTCAGAAATTCTTCAAGTTTGTTATGAGTAAACCTGCCATCCATTATTCCGGCCCAATGATGGAGAGCTGTGGATTGGGAACCAAGCTGCAAGCTGGCCATCCCTGTGGTTGCCGTTATGCCAATCACTTTATGAACACTAAGCTCCTTTATAATTTTTCTACAATATACAATAATCACAGTATTAGTAATCTAATTCCAATCAGCTGTTTGGAATTAAACAATACCACAGAACATACATGTATTTAAGATATTATTCTCATATCTCTTTTACATCTCATTGCTGTAACAATAGTTTAACCACCTCTCTCAAAAAAAGAACACAGGTCGTTTTACAAAAAAAGCATGTAAATTAATATATTGTATGCATATTGCGGGCCAGCACTAAACTTTGAGACCAAAAATGACGGAAAGTGTATTAGTCTCCATCATGTTCAACGTGCATGTGAGGACTTCTTCATACAGAATGCTGAGATAAGTGCACCAAGCACAGACGTCCTTAGTAAATTAATGATGAGACTTTTTGAAGCACAAACCCAACAGATCTTTCAAGATGGAGAGAGAAAACTTATTTTTCCATGCATGTGTATCCTGATGCAAACAGCACCAGTGTTTACATTTCAATGTCCTGTTGATGCGGTACAATGGTGTACAGCAATATTGTACGTTGGGTGTGAAACACAAGACACCTGGTTGAAATTCATGAATGTGAAACTGTCTGCTGGATTCCAAATTAGCCAAGCAAGCATCAATGGACTGATATATCTTGTTGCAGCACTATCATTACGAAAAGGTGTGCCTAAAGATGAAAGTTATTTCCCATCCAGCTTTATGGAGGAAACACTATCAAATTCCTTTAGTGCTAACAGAACCATAATTATGAGGTCAAAAACCTGTAAACAAATTGTTGACTGGCTAGCCAAAAAAAGTATTTGTAAAACCTGCAGTGACTCAATTTATGTCAGAAAGAAAAGAGAGAAGAAACACAAACTTTCTGATTTACATGGAGAAGATGAAAATAAAGAAAACAAAAAAGTCTGTAAAGCTCCAACAAAGACGTGCAAAGCTTCTAACAGTGATGGCAAGTCTTATGCTCACCAGAGTGATGGCAAATCCAACGCTCCACACAGTGATGGCAAATCCAACACTCCACACAGTGATGGCAAATCCAACGCTCCACACAGTGATGAAATTAGTTGCATTAAACCCGAGACAGAGAGCATTGTGTTAGATGAAAGTAATCACAAGGACAGTGAAGAAATACTGAATTTTGTTATGAAAACAGATATTCCTGAAAACTTTGTATTTCTTTTAAAATCTCAGTTAGAAAACTGCCGAAAAGGTTTGGATATTCATCAGAGAAGATGGGATCCCAAAATTATCAGCTTGTGTTTGACTTTATATATATATATATATATATATATATATATATATATATATATATATATATATATATATATATATATATATATATATATATATATATATATACATGTATATATATATATATACACACACACACGCTCACCCCAAGCTTTTGATGACATAAGAAAATCCAACTTTTTACAACTCCCCTCCAAACGTCTCCTGCAATACCATAAAAACTCAGTGAAGCAAATTCCATGATTCAACGAAGCAAATTTAATTTGGATGAAAAAGGAAATGGACAGACAGAAAGTGTCAGAATTTGGTCGACATGGGGGCATCATAATAGATGAAATGACAATTCAGGATGATTTGATCATTACCAAATCTGGTGATACATGGAACTTGTTCGGTTTCATCGATATGGACACGACAAACAACAATACTGAGGTCATCTCTTCTGGAAAGAAGAAAATCAGCCTGGCAACACACGCCCTTCAGTTTGTTTTCCATGGATTAACTGGATTCAGGTAAAAATATTCATACAATAAATAATATTACATTACTTAACCTACTTAAAATTTGAAAACAACTGGCTTGTATAGTGCAACATAAGTTATAAGCAGATAGACCACATAATTTTATATCTAGTACATAAAAATTGGCAAGTATTACTGACCAGATATGAAAATGACATTACCTATGTACATGTTCAGATAACACCAGTACAAGGAACCAATAAAATTTTCTTTTCTCCTTTCCATGTTTTATAGGTGGCCAGTTGTATATTTTGGGTCTAATCCTGCGACTGCCCATCAGTTATACAACACCTTTCGGAAATGTGTGGACCTATTGGATGATTTTGATGTTACTGTGGATTACATTATGACAGACGGTGCATCCACAAACCGCTTATTTGCTACCATGTTGTTTCCAGGGAATCCCAGCGATTCCAGTTGGGTCTTCCAGGATATTTACTTCCACCAGCATAGGATGTGCTTCATCCAAGATGCATGTCTTCAAGAAGATTAGAAACAACATTGAATCTAGCAAGTGTATAGTATGAGAACACTGGGAAGAGTGTTTTAAGTTCAATTTCCAGAATGGATTTTCTATACACAACAAACTTACGGAGGAGCACATCAATTTAACCCCTTCAAGTAAAATGAGGAATGAGCTTGCCATTCAAGTCCTAAATAAGGATATGCTTTACTTAATGAAAGCATACCAAGCAACTCTCCACAATCCACAAAACTTGGCATCCAGCATTGAACTTTTGGAAAATACCTCAAAATTAGTTGACATATTTTGTACCATAAACCAACCCATTTCATCGCTACAAGACCCCAAATTTGAAACGCTGAATAATATTACTAAATTCTTCACATCTTTGGAAAATGCCATGGACAAGTCCGTCATGCATTTTTCGTCGAAAAAATCACATAACTTCTGAGACACGCACCGACATAAACTCTTCCATTGTGGGTTTTGTATCACTGTGTAAATTATTTTTGACAGGACAAAACAGCATCAACCCTGGCTACCTAAACTCAGATATCGTTGAGAACCTGTTTCGACAACAAAGGGGCTTAAGAAATGGAATGAATACAAATCCAACTGTTGCCCAGTATGGGCCTGCAAATACTGCCATAATACTAGGGCAATGTACTGTTTCAAACAAGTCTAACTCTTCAAACAAAGCAAGCTTTTTCACAGCAACAACACCATGCCCACTAAACATCACCAGAAACAAGTCTCAAAAATCAAAGAGAAGGGGGATTCGTATATGAAACTTTCATGCATACAGGGAATTATATTGACATGTACTTGTAGGATAATAGGTAAGATGATAAGTGATGTATACTAAATGTACTTAGTAATCATTTTCATGTCATTCACTTGATTGTGACCTGAAAAATAATTAGTAAACAAACGAAACATGTTTCAAAATATTTTTGAGACTTCCAACATATTTTCTATATTGCTTACTCAATGTAAAGGGCATCTGTAGTGCTGTCTTCATAAAAATTCAAGAAATGAAAACTTTTATTTCATTGCCTTATTTTCTTGGTTGAAGTGATGATGTATATATATGTCTTACATGATTGTCTGAAAAAGTCTAAATTCCTTTTCAATTTTAAAATGAAATAATTCACATTAAAATAATATCAATAATTGTTTCAAATATTACAATTTAGATGCCCATCATATTATCATCCAAAATACAAAGAAATTTCGCGGGGAAATGTCAGTAGACTGTTTGTTGGTTTTTCATTATATTGTATTTATATACGATAATATTCCTTATCAATATACTTTACCTCAAAAGATATGTTTTTCCCGTTCCACATTGCCCTGTTATGACAAAACTATGACCCTCTAAAGCCCTCGCTGCAGCTTCAGCCCTCGTGTCCATCGTTTTCTTCAATTACGGAAAAAACTTTTCCGGATGTCCTTCTAATGTTTATAATCCACGCAGTCTCGGGGTGAATGTGAAATTAGTGACGTCACTACATGGCTTCTCGGTAGATCGAATGTTGACAGAAATCTGAACAATTCGCCGATGTAGAGCTTTAGGGGTTGAATTATCCGAAGTTTAGGACAGAATTAAGTTGTTTGACGCTAGTTCTCTTTATTGTTATTGATTTAATCGCCAGGTCAAAGCAAATATCGGCGCGACAGCAGATTTGTGAAAAATCCCGTTGCATCGCTGTTCGCTTCGCTCACTTTGTGAGCGAAGCTCATGGCTGGGTTTTTACTTATTTTGACTCTAGTTATTATTTATTGATAAGATTGCCGACTCCTGTGGGTACAGGTCCTTACAAAACACTGAATAAAACATCTCGTACTTTCCCTAGGTTATAACTTAATTCGTATTTAATAACATCGTTAATTATGTTCCGTTATTCGGTAGTCAACATGTTTTCAAGTTGTACAGTATAATGCCATGATGTGTATATAACCCATTGTTTAATCCGATTAAAATGTAAATATGCAAGGGGCGCAACTCAAGTTGCTCGCTAGATAGCGCCACCACATCACCGAGTTTTCGTAATAAAATCCGCCAAGGGTTTATGGGGAACAAAGAGGACCAAAAACCCTTGGCTAGCGAAGATGTGATTGGATTTGAATTAAGTTTTTATAAAGGACATCCTCTTTAATTTGCCTGGTCCAATATTTTGGCCTGACCTTAAAAATCAGCTATCAGTTTGTGGTAAAAAATTACAATTTGTGAATATTTCTCACCAAATTTTATTTAACAATCTTCAAAGCGTTTTTATTTTATTTTGTTAAAAATTTAACAGTTAAGGCAGCAGATATAAAAGGTATAAGATAATGGAGGGATTTAAAATCGGTAAGTAGGTGACAGTTATACATGTAATTATTTTTAAAACAACGACATTCCTTTTCTCTGTGTAAGGGGATGGTGTGTAGCGTTTACCTTTCATGAATAATTATAATTTTGGTAAATACCGTTATAATTATCAAAAGTGTAAAATCTTCAAGGTATTTAAAATCCAAGCAAAAGAATGAATAACTTTTACAAATAACATTTTTATTTAGCTTAAAAAAACAGGGTTCATGGGGAAATTGATACCAAATGATAAACAAAGTAACAAAACGGTTCTGGTTTTTTTTTTTAATTTATTAATTTAAACAACAAAGAGGAAGAATAAAACCAATGAAAATTTGTATGAATGAAAGACGGAAGGCTGGAAACCTTGTTCTGCTGTAAACTTTACATGTATTTAAGGAGATTATTATATATATTAACAAATGCTAATTTTGAAGATTTATAGAATATATTTGAAAATGGATCCTAACTTTCTGGTACATGTAAGAAAATAAAGTATTTTGTTTTGATGTATTAAGTTTATTTTCTTAATTTCAACACAGTATAATGCACTCGATGTATAATGATTTTTAAATTTTATTTTGGGGGGTTGCTTTTTAAATTTTTTTTAGTTAATGTGGTTGCTTCTCAAAAAATGTCTAAATTTAAAAATGTTATTATATATGTAGCAGACTGTTTTTTCATATATAACGTTATTACTGGCAATATTTAAAAAATTTCATTATAAGGAGAAGACTACCTAAGTTATTTAGAACTTGTGTCTAATCCTTATGATTTAATCAATAGAATATGTTAAATTCAATTCATTGAACATTTTGCATGATGTTATGATAACAATTCATACAGATATGCAATATAAGACAGTTATGGCTCTGATAATAACTTTTGGATGGAAATGATCTTATATTGTACATGTAATCTTGCCGTTCAAAAATCGAAATTCGAAAATGTATGTAACGATTTAAAATTTACATGCTCTGCACACTCATCAGTACCTGTGAATTTAGGTCAATTTATTCTACTATACTTAACTTCTGTCATAATTTATCTACACAACATTTTCTTTCCAAGATTCATCCACATACATGCAATACACAAGTCGGGTGGGGGTTTTGCTGACATAAAACACTGACTTAATCAACTGCATGTATAAGATAACAGCATATTACAAATTAACAGGTGCGTCACATTACAGAGCAAAAAGAGGAAGATTTGGGCTCTGTAACAGTCGGTGCTACTGTCGCAGCCGGGGACTTCTCCTCTAACTGTTTCGGCTCAGTGGACGTCTTGATGATATCCGAATTATTAGTTATCCGGCTCGGATTAAAATCGTCCGATACTCCATTCAGAAAGTATGTGTCCATAATTCCTTTCCCCTTTATATCTACACCGCCTCTTCTCTCAAGAATATAACCCACGTTTCGAATTTGACTGTGAAAAAGGTTAAATGCTATTTACAATTATATAACGTAATCTTGTACATTCTTATACAATGCTACATATAATCACTTAAGACGTTTTACATGTTTTAAAATATGCGCCAATATTTTATTGAAAAATGAATTTACCAACAAAATGAAGTGTTTATCTTACTTGTATGTAGTATCACTGATATGAACCCGACCCGGAAGTCCATGACTTTCCATGCGCGAAGCTGTGTTTACGGTGTCACCAAAGAGACAGTATCTGGGCATCTTTGTGCCCACCACACCCGACACCACCGGCCCAGTATGGATGCCCACTCGGATCTGATTGGGAATAAGTTTTGGTAAGAATAAACTTTACATATTCTTTAAAGTTATAAAAGCTGGTTTTTTAAAAGATTTCTTCCAATGTAAAACTTGTAAATATGTGATAATTTCAAACATCTGAAATAAGTCTTAATCTAAACATGTATGTGTAGCTTTCTAGAAGGAAAAGTTTTGTCAGATAAAATGTAAAGCATTCAACATCCTTATGAGAGTTTGTTTTTTTTGTTTTTAAAATAATTGTTATTTAATAAAATGTGTAAGTGTAATTTTGCTTAGATTCATTAGATCATACCATAATTATTAGAATTTTGTAATAAAGATTTTGGACATTGAATTATTAATAGCAACTCTACAATAATACAAATTCATAGCAAATATTACTTCAATGTTGACTATTTAAAAAAGAATACAAATCAAAATCAAAATTCGTAATATTTTGGAAATAAGACACCACATACAATTTGAGACACATCACCAATTTCAGACTGAAGTTTAGTTATTCTCGATGCTCAGTTTAGTCACATGTTTAACCTAATATTCCTAATACATGCACAATTCAATACAGTTTTTTGAAGAAACTAGTTGAATAACAAAATCTTGTATTTTACTTGAATACATTTCTGTGATACAGGATTGATCACGTGATTTGTATCCTGAATCATATCGAGGCCCATATTTGACATCCTGATGGCATGGTCATCTCTGGCTTCCGGAACTCCTGATACAACCATGTAGGCATCACCAATTGTTTCCACCTACAAGTAATGAATGACATACAAAGTGAATGAACTTATTTCAAACCAGTGTAGGCAAAGCAGCAATATCAGAATCTTTGCTTTTCAGTTCAGTTAATATGTTTAATTTGAATTCAATTTATGCTTTGCTAAACAGAAAATACGTAAAATTCATATTTAATTTATGTTGAAAACTGAAAAATAATTATTTCATTAATGAGATCATCTGCATCGTACGACTTGTTGGCCCATTTGCGAAACTTACTTTATAAATGTCGTGTTTTGTTGTGAGCTGATCAAACCGTTGAAACAAATCATTCAGAAGTTTGACTATGTCCATAGGATGGCACAGTGCTGCCATGTTTGTGAACGTAACTATATCGCTAAAAAGGATGGTCACATTTCCGTGTTTCTCTAGAAAAAAGCATTGATTGTTAGTTTGAAATGGTTCTTCGCTAAGTCGTTTATCAAACGTATAAAATGTTGATTCCGATATTTTATAAAAGCTGCTTTGTTTTATAATGGGATGACATGGAGACTGATGATTAGTAACATATTAACATTATTGACATATTTATGTATACAAACTACTTTAAAATAGTCCATTCTCTCATCAATATCAACCCTCATACATCAGAATAAAGGCAATTTTGTCCTAGAAAAAAGCTTTAAACAACTAGTATTACCTGCTTCCACCGTCCGACCCTCTCTTAGCTGATTGGCTACTTTCACCGGAAGCATCTGATACAGCAACATGTCTGTCTTCTTCTTCTCCTGGTCGAGAGCCGCCGCTAATTTCTTCATGTCAGCTGTGGTTTGGTCTAACTTCTTACTTTTATTTAAAATACGAAAGGGTATAATTTAATTATGTTCAACTTTTTAAATTTTTATCTCTCTCTCTCTCTCTCTCACATTCTTTCTCTCTTTCTGTATGTCTAAATATAAGTTAAGCATAACTATAATTTGTTTCAAATTCGTTCAATGTCAACATGGTTGTGCAATTGTTTGGAATACACTAGTGCATGTCAGGGAGTAAGTGTGTATCGATATCCATATCTGTAGACATACTGAGAGAGAGAGAGAGAGAGAGAGAGAGAGAGAGAGAGAGAGAGAGAGACTTGTACCTCATCTCAACATCCGCTCGTCTTTGTTCGTTCATGAACATGATTTCCATGGTCATGTTGTCTTGAGGAATGTTTGTGAGGTACGTCGTGGAGGAGATCAGGTCCCCTAGGCTGTCAAAATGAGGCGTGCCTATAAACATTATCTCCTCCTTCTCCTCCAAAGGAACCATGTGACCTACATTCATTTGAATTTAAAAAATTGTGATGTAAGCAATTAATTAAATGCAAAGATTTGTCAAGTTAACATGAACAGAACAAACTCGGAATTAGACCTACTGATTCAAATGTTTGCAGACTAAAGAACAATTACAACAATTCGCAATTACACGGCATATTGTAATAATATAATTGCTTAATATTTCGTTAGAAATAAATTGTTATTAAATAACAAACCCCGTAGAACAGGACAGTCTGATTTCGGGGGAGATCCATTGAGAGTCTTTACTTTTGGTTGCAAGAAAAAATACATGTATGAACTGTTACAACTCATGATAGCGTCATATTCAAACTTCATCTCAGGTTCTTTAATCTCAAAGATGTCATTTATTTTTGCTCCTTCTTCTTGAATTTCATTACAAAGGGTTTTCAAGTGCAAGCCTGCACTTTGAATGAACATGTTTTTGTCAAAAACGACACTAAACGGTAAAGCTGTATTTAAACTGATTTCGGGAACCGCCACCACGTTATTTTCACGCGCATGCGCGAGTTGCTGAAGTTTGCTTTCTACATGATTTTTCATGAGTTGGTCCTCTCCAGTAAAAGCTGCAATCTTTTGTTCCTCAAGAACCTTAACTTCAGTGATTACATGTTCACAATATTTTTGTTTAAATATCTCCCCCGTTTTCCTTGTAACAACTGTCATGCTGATTCGAGTTCCGAAAATTTGCAGTGCAACTTCAGTTAACATTCCTGTTAAAATTAATAAAAGAACTTTATTCAATAGTAACAACATTTGTATGTTTCAGTTAACATTTAAAATAATATTTTGATCTTCACTTTTTTTTTCATTCAAAAACTAATGTTTATTGATTATGCAGTTGTTTTTTTTTTCAAGAGACCAATTTATTTACCTATGGCCGCTGGATACATTCCCGGCCGTACGGTAAACACGTGTACAAACAACTTCCCGTCTTTCTTTTCACATCTAAAATCAATAACACGGTATTGAATCGTTGATTTACATCACTGAATATACAAAGCTTTATATGAAACACATACTAATTATTTCAACAGGAAAAGGAAATTAATGATTTTGATATTTACAAAAATCAAGGACAGAGAACATTTTGATGCAATGCATACAATTGTACACATCTATCTACCAAGGTAGGTTTTGCTTATACCGGAAGTGAGGAGGTCTCATGCCTTTGTAGGTTAAGGCCAAAAGGGAGTGTAGAAGATCCAAATTCTGCACAAATGTATGGAAATCTTTCCCAAGAGTGCGCAACATCCGGTCGTATCCACAACTTGTTGAGTAAAAGTAGAAGTAGTGTCCGTATGACTCCAACACACCACTTACGTCTAACCCTGTATAGTAAGAAAAAAGACGTCCACATAAGGAATATACAGCATTGTAAGGACCCATGAACTAACACTTTTATAAATGAAAAAAAACCTGTTGTCTGGTGCATTATTGACTATTATGATGCAGAGATAATTTATAAGTTTAAAATGAGAGTTTTGGATATTTTACAATCCATGAAATATAGTAACAAATTATAAGGCTTTCGTTGACCAAAAATGTAAAGCTCGGTGCATGGTTGTAATGTATCTTGCAGTGCATTCTTCCTACCAGGTGCACAGCCCACAGGCACTTGTTTCCGAGAAAAAAATTAACCCTATTATACTGTAGGGTAATTCTTTTTCTCAGAAACAAGTGCCTGTGGCACAGCCGTAGATTCTCTATGATCAAAAGTCCTGTCGTATTTACAGACTCAATCACCCTGAGGTCTTTCATAACTTTAGTTATACCCCAGAGTTATAACTTTGGTAAAGGCTTTCTTGTTCATCTATACTCACCCATTTTTTTCCCCTAGATATCTTAAAGTTCAGATGTTTATAGAATATATGCATAACATAAATGATCAAAAAGTAGTCCCTATCCCAGTGTCCGAATAAATACATCCGGCTAATCTTTGCTAGACCTAGTATGTATGCTAGATTCCAAGTTTAAGAGAAGATTTTAAAGATTTTAACCAGAAGTGTAGTGCCTTTACCCTTAATGTTTACTCATAAGTGATTAGAGCTAGTCATTAATTTACAATTTATGTTCCTTCCCCCTCCCCCATAAATATTATTTTCATTGGAATGTTTTGTGCCAGTTTAGCTACTGATTATTTGAAATGCCAGAAAGTGACCCGCAATATACTAAACCGGTGATGTCATAAGAAGTCACAACTTCATAGATTGAAATATAATGTGACAAAGATCCGTTTCCTTACATAATATCCTTTCTGTTGACACCAAACAACCAATTACAAACATGTGTTTTACATATTTTGTATCCAAGTTGTAAAAGGAGTTTCGGAGTAACCCAAACGATTGCAGTTTTTCCCTTCATCATATAATCATCCAGCTTTCAATTTGCATTGGGACCAACAATTTTTCTGTCTATTCATTCGGTTTTAATGTTTAATAGGCAAAAATGTTAAAGTTAAATCATCTACCATTATTTTTCTTATCAATGAGCGGAAATTTAAGAATAATTTCTTTTATTTTTTTTTTCATAAAATGATAAGAAATGTTGATAGTTATTAAACCTAAAACACTTCTAGAACAATCCTAAAAATCTTCTTGCTTCATCGTTTATGCGCTGATAAACAAAGGACTAAAATTCTAGGTAAATCACGGATTGAAAGCAGGCTATAATTGCTATCACAACACTAATCACACCTTTTGTTTTATACCCCATTATCAAATGTGTGCAAAACGGGAACACACACTCCCCCCATCCCCAATGATCCTACATATTAAATTCGCCAACTTTATTATAAGTGAACGATGGCGGACAAAATATTATTAACGTGTTATGTTCTCAATTTTGAATTTGAAAGGTGACAGTGAATAATAATCTACAACATGACAACTTTTTTGTATTTACTACATCTGACAACATGACAGAAGCAAACGAAAAAGGTCGAATCAGAAACATAGAGTTACAAATACTGTCTTCAATGATTTTGTTTATGCAAAGGAAAGAAATAAATAGTCTAAATAGTCAAAATGAGTCTAAATAGAATAATTTAATTCATTCTTCAGGTTGGGTATAGAGAAACCAGAAACGCGTCGCATTTCACCCCATTTACATTCTGGTAATTTCACTTGAATAATTCACCTGTGTTATTTGAAATGGCGACAACCAGGCTAATCGTTCTTTTATCGTCGTAGTAATGGAACAGCATGAAATCGTTGTCATCGTCAAGGGAGGCCTCTTTACTGTAAGAAATACCGAGTACATTTATTCGATTTTTTATGTTGTTTTAATGGCGCGATGCGTTAAAGCTAAATATATGGTAAACTTTATAGTAAATTGTTTTATTTAGCTTTATAAAGTAGGTATAAAATGATATTACATAATAAATACAGCCGTGTTCATAAGTGAGATTAGTCGAAATGATAATATTCATGGACACGTTAACAATCAATTATTTATTGCGTGATAAAAAATGTTTTACTTAATTAATCAGATAATGTGTAACTTCATCAGATGAATGAGTTTCTTACAGAACAGCCTGCCAGACTTCTTCTCCATACTTCTTTAAAACCATCTCACGAAGACACAGATGAACGTGGCCGTGCTTAAACGTAAACACAACGAATGATTTATAAAAACGATTGATCACCAGTCAAGTGTTACACAGGAAAAAAGAGAGAAAATAATTAAGGAATAATGAATCATTCTTTGAGTATTATGAGGTGATAATTTTGGTCGGGGCATGATCAAATCCAATTAAGCCCAAAGGGCTTTATAAGAGATTTGATCATGCCCCGACCGAAATTATTATCTCATAATATTCAAAGAATGATTCCTTATTACTAAAATGCATATTTATATAAATTTCAGCAATGGAACGATTGAAAATAAAAATATTACGTATGCAAACCGACAAAGACACTGGAAAATGAAAATATTGAAGAGGAACTACATTTTCACTGACTGTTTGTTTATTAATAATATTAAGTGCATCGTGTTTTAAAAATATGGTACTTCAAGCACGTTTTCTTTACACATTTGGATTCCTTGTTCATCTTATCCTTTTATCTACCATGGAGTACAGAAGACAATTTTAATTCATCCACAAATAATTTTAATTCATCTATACATACCCTTCGCCCTAACACCAGAAACCCTAGTCAAAGGGCAATGGCTTTTATCATTTTATTTAAATTTTTATTTTGTTGGAGACTAAACAGCTCGCTATAACGATGCAGTTTGTTATCGTTTTCTCAATTTCATAAGGATTAAAGAAGAATATATCAAATGTATGCAAGATATGCAATTTTACTAAAAGCGAACAAAATGGCCCAACCCCTACCCTAGAACTTATAACTCTGAGTTATTAAATTGACAGTTTCACATGAAGAAACAAACTTGTTGTTCAACCGTGTATTATGTACCTAATACGTATATTTGGAATAGCAAACACATGTACATCGAATGGTACAGTATTCGACCAAAATATGTGTCCCGAAAGTTTTAAGAACATGCATTGTAACAGCTATGCTCATCTCTCCTTCCTCTAAGATGCTTCTCGTCAATTTCGGTAAGGAATGGTTTAGTAGTTTGAGAAGCTGCAAATGCTCAAATGTTTATGTCCATCGCACAACAAGCGACTAAAGATTGCATGCTCCGACTGAATTTACCGTTTTATTGATTTTAAGAAATTCACAAAATAATGTTACAGTATTTAAGCGGGCTGCCAAAGATTGAATTTGCCTGGGTCTGTGTTTCCAGTAAAATATATTTCCAAAACGAAAATTCGTGTCAGACTGTGCTTTGCATTATGTACATTCAAACCTGATTGTGACAATAATTTTTTTTTGATAACTGTAAATCTAGATTTTTCAAAAAAAAATTATATCAATAATTAATCGACTACTGTGGTACAGCTAACTCATCCTCAGATAACTTTGCGGAAATAGTTTGGCATTGAACATACATAGCTTGGCATAGATCAAGGTCAATCAACGGAAACATTCTACATGTAGTATTTGAAAGCATGATTGTTATGCCAACACAAATTTCATTTCCGTGTTTCCATAACTCTGTATCAAAATTCATTTGACAACATTTGTTAAATCATATCTGAGTCACTTTTGAATAAAACAGTATTGAAAAATAAGCAACTGGCAGTATAAAAATTAAATTTCATACCTACTTAAATATATTTACACGTATTTGCCGTTTCACATTTTACTGGGGACAGAATCCAGAATTTTTTTCATAATACGTGATTTACAATGTACCTTTTTGAAATATCTATCAGTCGTGTTTAAACCAATATTTTCATATCAATTCAAACAATGTGTAATCTATATATTTATTTTGTTAGTTTCATACTTTCTTCAAAAATACTATCACAGAAACATGATTTAAACTTACCATTTTCTCTATATAGATGCCAGATTATATTCAAATTATATCCATATGCTCCATGTCTTCTTGTCTACAAAGATTAAAAAGTAAACTATTCACTTTCTCCATCTCTATCGCCATATCCCATTCGTCCAATGAGCACTTTTTAAAAATTCAATTACACTTACTTTCAATAGGAATGACTCCTCGAACTAAAGTGACATTAACAGCAAAAATGCAATCACCGAAGGGAAATGTTTCTACAAAACAAAATCAATTAAAAAATCCACTGGACATTACGATAAATATCTAAAATGATTAACTAAAAAGGTCCAATCATTCTAGTTGATTTTGTCAACAAAGGTCTGAACCTTTTAAATAAAACGATACTCAAGTATTAATATACTTTACCTAGAAGAGCCTAAGATTTCTACTTGAGCAGGTAAAGGCAAAACGAGTACTAGTGGTTTGGATAATCAAAAGTGTGAGTAATTAGTCAAATGACCATTTATCTATGTTCTGCTTCTGTTGATACGTCAGAGGATAACAACAAACATAAAAACAAGAAAGTCCACGGAGAATTCTATTTGTCACGAATGTAACTAGGCATCGATGCATAACAATAACGACCAATCGATTCCCAATAGATCATATCTAATTTGTTCTCACACAATGCTTACCTCTACATGTAATAGCGACTAATGTGAAGGCAGCCGATATGCTTATTAGTGTTTTCTTAATAAGCTCTTAACATATTGTCATTCTTGATGTGTATAACAAAAACCGCTCACTATTGATTTGCTTGAAGAAAAATCTATGTAGTTATTCTGAATAATAATATGGGTTTGTTGTTTGAAAGTTTGAAGCTTAAAGGAAACTTATGCTAGTTTTCCTGTTCAATTCTACATAAATCGAAGCGCTAAAGCAGGATGCATATGAAACTTTACTCTGAGGTCAATAGATGTTCTCTAAAAGAAATTGATAAGGATATGTTCGTTCATTACACTTTTCCTAAACCACTTAGGTGTTACGCAATCTTATTTCAAAATAGAAATTTAATGACATCATAACAAGATGAAATCGGATTAAATTTGCTCTGATATAATTTGGCATTTTTATACTGGAAATATATTTGATCGATTTTAAAAAATCTAAAAAATATCAAAAAATCTCTATAACTAGGCGATGGCTATCTTGTTCTTTTTTTATATCGAGGAATGTGTACGTAAAGTGGGGCAAAATTAAAAGGAAAGGATTTGATTATCGTAAATTATTATGCAAGAAGAATGACAGCAAGTTTTCATCTGATCACTTTCGTTAAGTACATGAAATTCTTGAAATTGATTTCATCTTTAGACACGAATTCAGATAAACAGACCCTTGGTTTAAGCAAACTAATGTTCGTGACAGGATCTTGAGTTGTGAGAAGTTTATAATATTTGTAATCATACGAAAAAAGAGATTAAATTCACACTAAATGTAATCAGTGTAATAGAATTCCAAGCATATACTGCTGTTTTCATGTGTCATGGTGTGAATTTTAATTATTCGGACTGACTTGAAAATGCTACACAAAATTAATGGCAAAGTAAACATTAAATACACAACATAATTCATTAAAGGGTGCGTATATATATATATATATATATATATATATATATATATATATATATATATATATATATATATATATATATATATATATATATATATATATATATATATAACTAAAAAAATCTTGACATGCAAAAAAAAAAACGAACTTCGGTGATTGTTATGAATAAACTGCAAAAAGAGGGGGTGGGGTAGCCAGCCAGCCCCCCCCCCCCCCCCCCCCCCCCGGTTCCGACGCCTATGTCAAGGCCAACACTTTTGTCTGCAACTTTAACAAACATGTTCAATAAAGTCCATTTCAGAAAAAAAAAACAATGGAATCCGATTTTCACGAGTTTCTGTCTTGTGGTTTGAAAGTAGTTTTGACCAACAAAAATGGACTAATTGACTGGCGGAAGGACGGACTGGTTAAAACCATTATAACTTGTTGCGTAGGGTGAGATATTCAACCATTCTGTGTACATGAATGCCACTACATGAATAAAATTAACAAGTAACTCAATAGCTGTTTGACAATACATTTTATTATAAATCTTGTTAATCTTTCTGTGATATCGTGGGGTTCTCTTCATGTATCTTAAAAAATGTATGATGTGTGTCAGGGCAGAAAGTCTGCTTCCAACTAACGATGATTTTAAACATAAAGATTTCACACTTATACATAAGTATACCCCACGTCAAGTTAAATTCTGAAAACTGAAAGTGTGTTGGTTTGTTGGAGGTTTAAAGGGCATAATCACAATAAGGGTCAGATTATATTTTTCTATATTTTATTGTTCACAATTATTTAGAAATGCATTTCTAATGATCAATCGAAATGTGAGTGTCAGTAGAAGAGTCATGAACTAGATTAAGACGTCAAAACTTTTCTATGTAAATAAGACTCGTGCCTTGTTTATGTTTACATTGGTGAAATATACCTTTTCAAGCTGATTTTTTTTTTATCTATTTTTATTCGTTTTAAACAAAAAAAACATAGTTCCTAGCATTTGTCACATTCATTTTATGTATTAACATGGATTTTTCAAAATGTAAACAAAAACTTCATAACAAAGAATTGTGAGTCCTTATCTCGCTAAAATGTATAACTCGCCGGCTGAAACTAACATTTTTGTTATTTATTAAAAATGCCTTACCTTACAGATACATTATAAACATTAATTTAATTTAATGAGTATTGGTTTAGTTACAAGATGCTCGACCAGTTATGACACATCCCGCAATACAATATTAAGTTAAACAAAAATCTAATAGACTTATAACATATGAAAATTGACACAATATGATTAACATGATGCTAAATTTTGGGGTTTGTTTAGGTACATGAAACAATTTAAACTTACATAAATCAGACGTTGCATGGCGTTATCAATTTTAATTTGTTCGTCTTCCTTCTGTTATTGATCATGACCGGAGCTATACGTAAAGTATGATTTATAAACAAGCTTGAGATTCGCTCTATCCCGGAAGTCCTCTTACGCATACTTCGTTATAATTTCCTTGTAGAGGCAAGGTCGTACAGATAGTTAATACATGTGCTCAGTGGCGTAGCTACCATGTATGCTTATATGCCTGAGCATGCACATCATGGGGGGGGGGGGGGGGGGGGGGGGTAAGAAAACTCAGTAAAACAAGCATTCTAAGAGTATTGCATAAGCAATACACGTCCCCTACCTTACCCCGGTCCTACTTGACATCATTTTAAATCTCCCCCATAGAATATCACAGCTTTATTGAGATATTCTTTACCATAAACTAGGTGAAAATGAACTTAAGAATAAAAGCTTTGAGTGGGTCAAAAACGTCAAAAGTTTTTTCTTCTTTAAGCTTTTAATAAATTTTGTGGTTTTATTTTATGCCTAAACTATAACCAAAACAATTTTAACTGCCTAAAAATATGCTTAAATAGTAAGCATTCCTTTCAATTTCTGTGATAATTTTTAGTGTTAAAAATCGTTAGAATGAGCTTCCGGGGCCTTCGCCTCCTGGGCCCCCATCAGGCTTCGCCCTCGACACACTGGGGGGCTCATGGCGGCCCCCAGACCCCCTGCCATTTTAAGCATGCACTTCGTGTATTGTCTAGCTGCCTGCATCTGCTATTTGATTGTCGTGAAAATTTTCTCTCACGAAACGCTAAATTTATCAACTGAATTGATCAAAGATCAAAAAAGTGGATTTGCTAATACGAGACAGTACACAGAGGAGGACCACAGAGGGGGGCAATCATTACAGAAACAGATAACCATCTACAGGATTGCAAGGGGAATGAGCCAGTAGGGTGAACTCGTTGTCTCCTCATAACTAACAGTGAACAAAGCAAATACTTATCGACATACTGGTATGTCACGAAGCAGGAGACTAAAATTTTTAAACTACGATGGTGTTCTGGCTCATCATTAACAGCTGCAGGATGTTGACGGAAACGTTAGCTCACGCTTGCTTTCTGTTTCAGTATCCATGCACTCTCTATCTGCCTTACAATATCAGATTCCTTCACAATTCCGTATATGCAACTGCTTACTAAAATTTAAACATGTATTTTGAGCGGCAATGACTTTCTGACTTGAAGTCTGTCTCTGTGTGTGTTGGTATGCTTACCATGCTGAGCACTTCCAGTTTATTTTTAAAAACGCTCCGCCTTGTCTCAACACATACATGTATTTCCATATTTAAAAAAAATATGTTGTAACAAAGCCGGTGTTCTATTTTCATTTGAAGTTTATTTGAATCATATACATTAGAAGGCTAAATATCGTGCTAACAAGAGAGATAAAGATGTTCTGGTTGTTAAGCTGGGCTTAATTTACATGAACTAAATAATTACTGTTCATTGACATACTGATATAAATTACAGATTGTACCCGTGTAAACTTAAGTCCCGATTTTTTTTATAAATGTTTCAATGACTGTTAACCCTTTCATTTTTGTATAGTTTAAGGATGTGCCGATTACATTTACAAACTATCAAACAAATACATGTAATATAAGGTACCTCACTACACCTACACTTATACTTTTTAAGACACTACGTCACAAGATGGCGATTTAAATGTTTTGTTAAACTGTTTATATCGTTATATTGGGTTGCATATCGTCGTAGCTCAGTGGTTAAATTATAGGTCTTCAAGATAAAAAAAAAAGTATTGGTCTTCTGAACCGCAGATTATGAGTTCGAATCCGTATAAAGCCTTTGTCATGTTAACTGAATTAAAGTTTTGAAAATATAATTTTTCACCCCAAATTGCACATTAATTATCCTATTAGACTTAAATACTTCTTATCCATTATGATATCTATCATAATCAAGTAATTTTCTGCTGATTTGAGAAAATATTTCACGGTGTAGTGAGCCATTTTTAAAAAAAATAATTCATAATTATATTTCCGTAAATATTTACAGATTGGTCCTATTTGCTAAATACTACGTTACCACAATCACGATTTAAAACACAATTAAAATCTTTTAATTTAAATTGTAGCGTAACGGAAACGGTCATTCCCCATCGCATCGCTTTGTGATGAACATATCGTCATGTATCGGTTGTGATGTTCGGATTATCGCATAAGGTCGTATCGATATGCACCACCTCGTACCTATATCCTAAAATTAAGGAAAAGTCCACGATCAGTTACGATATGTCAATCGTAGGGTTCTTAATAGATGGGAAAAAACGACAGTGGAACCAAGCATAAGGTTTCTCAAAGCACTTATTCCAGTGTTAATCTTTCCTTCGTGTCACCCAATTGTGTTCCATACATTGGACGACAATTAAGGTGGAATAACACACCTGGAAAAAGTCACTCAAATTAACAGGAATTTTTTTGATAATGAAAGATATAATGATAAATAAACTATTCAAATGTCAAATTTTAAGCGAAAAATTTGCAGTTTGGGGATAAAAAATGAGTATCTAAAATAATTATTCTAATAAGTAACAACAAAAGCCCCTGCGGGATTCGAACTCGGGATTTACGGATCACAAGTCCGACACTTTATCCACTCGGCTCTGGAGTAAGTTACATCTTTCAGTCCATAAAATTTTTTAATTAAACGAAATGTCGTTTCGATCAGTCATTTTGTGATGATGTGTTATTCCACCTTAAAATGAAATCAACATCAGTGTATTGAATAACCCATTTACTAAGACGTTCTCAGCGAACATGATTTAAATGTCTTGGAAAAGGGAAATCAATTGAAATAAATAAAAGCTTTCAGTTGTAATTGTTATAACCGAGATCAAAGTAAATAGCAGATGCATCGATTTACAGAAGCTTACGAATAAATGAATTTGAACTGAAAGCACGTTGGAGGCTAGGATTGAGACAGTAGTTGGACCGCAAAATCCAAGTAAATGCCGTGCTCTGCAAACACCGAGGAGCCAAAAAATGCATAAGATTGCCATTTTTTATAAGGTTGTAAATCTTGACGGCAGCTAAAGCATAGTCAATGCCAATTCAGATTTAGAATAGAAGATTTTACATAAAAACGAAATAATTCATTGTAATCAAGTATGTTTTATGACGATTGTTAAGGAAAAGAGTTTAGTGGAAGGACATCTTTAATTAATTACAGCTGTTACTAATATTGTTGCAATCCCGAGGTTAATGGCAGGACATTCCTTAAGAGGAGGGCTGAATATGGTTTGAACATATTTTATTGTATAAACATATACAAATGGTTCGAACACAAGTTCTTACAACTTACGAGGTTCTTACCAAGTATAACAATTTACAACTGTATAGTAGTTTACAATGGAAAGTACATAGAAATGGATATTACTAATATAGTTAAGTTATTGAGCAAACGTACATGTATAAAAAGTTCTGTTGAATTTGGTTTAGGCAGTAAAATTGAAGTTACACGAATCTGCCACAATCTCTTATAAATCTTTGAACAGCTAAAAAAATATGTTGGTTTAAATTGACACTCAGAGATTCGTCTCCCCACAAAAGTAAATGACAATTAATAATATTAATTTGATTTAAGTTCAAAAGGTTTGAAAACAATTCATTTCGTGCATTGATATAATTTTACAACCAAAAAACAAATGATAAGAATCTTCTGGTAATCCGCATTGGCAATTAGGGCTTTCAATAATATTTTTTCTGAAAAGGTCGAAGTTTAAGATACAGTTATGTCTAAGTTTTGTGTGTATGATGTTAAGTCGTCTCTTGCCGAAGCAAAAATAGGACGGAGGTTTAATTTGGTTTAATTGAATACTGCTTTTGAAACTTGTAAAGGAGGAATTGTTTCTGATAAGTAAACTTAAACTATTCCATTTATTGATCGTGTCAGGAACAAACGATTTCTTGAATATTTCTAGTCTACATTTTGGAATAGTATAGTCTTCTCTATTACGTGTATTGTAATTCGATTCTAAAGTCCTGATAGAAGGGAAAATTTCTTTTAAATAATCCGGTACCAAATTATTATGAATTTTATACATTGTGCTCAATTTTGTTAATTTTCGTCTCTCGGAAAGAGGCGTCCAACCTGTTTCTAAATAAAGGGACTCTCTTGAAGATAATATGGGTAAGCCAGTGATGATTCTTGCTGCACAGAGTTGAACTTTTTCTAATTTTTCGACATCTTGTAACGAACAACCATCCCAAACAACAGAGCAGTATTCAATTAAAGGTCGAATAAAAGTCATGTACATTTTTGATAAAGTATTTCTTCCTATGCTGAATTTGAGCTTCTTCAACAAGCCAAGTCTTTGGTATGCATTTTTAACAATATTATCGATATACTCTGACCAGCAAAGGTTCTGACAAAAAAGTAATCCTAAGTGTTTATGTGATGAAACATATTCTAATCGACTATTTTGGAATTGGAGTTTGGGAGAGTAAAAATTTGTTTTGAGTGTAAAAAATATTGCTTTTATTTTGGATGGATTAAATTTTAACAGCCAAGTGGATGACCAGTTTTCTAGAACTTTCAGATCATGATTCAGGACATATTCAATATTGGCAACATTGTATGAAGAAGATTGTAAAGAGTTGTCATCAGCGAACAGTCTACACAAGGAAAGCATATTTTCTGACACATCGTTAACATAAATCAAAAATAGAAGAGGGCCAAGAACTGAGCCCTGTGGTACACCAGCAATGACACCTCTACAGGAGGATAATATGTCCTTATACATAACTTTTTGTTTACGATTACATAAGTAGCTTTCAAACCAATTAAGAATATTGCCATATTGAATATTCGCGGCCATTGTTAGGTTATAATATTTACCTACATTAAATGAAACTGTATCAAGATATTAGGAAGTGTTCAAATTTTAAACCCAAAATATTTTGGTTTTTTTTATTAAATGATAGCTTATGGCCATAAATATCAAATAAAAAAGGTTAAGGCAGATCAGATGGGTAATTAGTTGACCACCCGGCCTCCTAAGGTCCACGTGTTGCAAACATATGTTAAACCCGTCGAAGCAAAACACCAAGGATTTTATTTTTCTATTATTATTATTATATTATTTAACCGATTGACTAAAAAATATTTTCAATGATTTGTTTTCAAAATTTTCCTTATTTTTACTCTCATTTTCATTTTGGAGGAATCAGAATGAGCCGCTGTATTTTATAATGAAAACTTTTGTTCAGAACTATGTAAGTCATATATTCCAATATGCAATGATCAAAATAATTCTACCGTTGTGATAGTAATAACTAGACAATAAAAATGTTAATAAGAAATAGGTGAGGGATTGTTTTAATATGAACAGGTTATTTATGAAAATTATGATAAAAACTTAAAATCTATCGTTTTTTTTAAATCATTTTAAAACACATTTTCAAGAACAATTAGAACCAAACAAAAGCGGAAAATAAATTTTCGCGCGGTATGTACTAAATATGTGATGATTGTATTGGGATTATGATCTTAAAAAAACCAAAATATGTATTCAACACTCGTGTGGTATTTTTACATATTACATTTGATTATTTAAATTTTTCAATAAATGTTTATCCTTTTACATGGTTCTTTTGAATCAAAGTCATATTTAATTTAACGGTGTGAGCAAAGAGGAAAATGTTTACTTGGCGCCATGCATTTTTCTTTGCTTTTTTACCCAGAACAACGCTTTTAATCAGAAAGAGGATCCTTTGTAACATTTCACTGCAATATAAGCTTTGTTGTGATGCGATAAATGATAGTTTTATCTAAATCCCTTTCTATAGTTACAGAAGCAGCTCACCATAAAAGGAAGACAGTACAGCTTCAATAGTCACACAGATTTTGCTCTTTTTTGCCATTTTTTATGGTATTCAAATTAGAGGCTTTAAATTTGATATCATATTTTTTTTAATTATAAAGGGGCAAGACAATGTATCTCTAGAATGCAGTCCAATTTCATAAATTCATATTTAAGGATTTTCTTATTTCTTCAGAAATTATAGCGTCCTGCCTTTTTAACATAATTGATTTGAAGATCAGGATTCGCGCAGCTTTGAATCTTAACAATAGAAAACAATCTTTATAACATTCTATCTGAAAAGACTTGCTCTAGACAGGAGTGTTTAATTACACCATCAAAGCTTTTGATATTTGAAATAATTCACTGTTTCTTATTGTTTTCAAACTTTGAAAAATCACACACTTTCATTTGGGTCCAAGTCAACGCACTTTGAAAAAAAAATCGAAGTGTGTTGACATGGTCTAAATATAACGCACTTTGAAAAAAAAAGATTAATTTTTCGAATTACGTAACCACAATTCCCCAGTCAAAAATCGGCCCTTACTTTTTAAAGAAAATATTTCATCTTATAAACAAATCGTTTTATTGCTATACAGGCAGTTACATTTGTTGATACGTAGACCTTATTTTTAGGTATATACCTAATAATGGCTAATACATATACAATTTACATTTAAGTTTGAATACTATAACTTTGAACAAATGGATACGTGCATATCAAATCAGCTGCTGTAACTTCCCAAATCAACTGCTGTGACTTACCTAACAATCTTATCCTTTCTAATCCGATGTTATCCGAACACTGTTTGTATGCCCCTTTAAATTTCTTCACTGTATCATTATTGGACAATCAATTCTTCAATTTGACATGAAGATGAAATGTTCGATATTCCGATCTTATCATTTAGCTAATGAAAACGGTATTGGGTCTTAATAATTTTGAACTTGCAATAAATTGACCCTTTATTGAACACATAAATTGTTACCCGAAGGATTCACAAAGCACTCTGATTGCAATATTCTTCATTAGTTGATCTTTAGTGTATAATTTATTTGACGGTTCTATATTAAATAAAAATGTACAATTAAGAGAGCATAATGTCCCTCGCAAATGATTTTATACGTTTATTAAAGCATTAAATAATTGATTTTTGGGAGTGGATTTTAATGCAGTTTCTCTGGCAAAACGGAAGTGAAACAGTGTTTGGCACATAAAAAACAAAAACATACGCACAAATCATCACCGCTAATAAAAAAAAACTTAGAGCTTATATGTCATTAATAAATTCGATGTAATTTACATGTATTAAGAAGCATCGTTTTTCAAGCAAAACTTATTTGTGAATACCCTAAAATAGTCAGATTTTAAAAGGTACGAACAAAATTTAGATATGTTTTGTAGTCGTCTGCATTCCTACGACAGAGAATACCAAAGCGCCATTTCGTAGCGTTTCGTATCAAGGGCAGATTATCTAGTAGGGGCATATACTAGGCTTTATCATTTGTTTGTTAAAAAAATTGCTGTGATATATTTTCCAGAAACATTTCATCTACTGATACATAATGCATCATAGAGTTTGATGGCGTTAATTATATCTTAAAATATTACACAATATGATTCATATGGAGCTTTCCCTCCATAGCTCAGCATTCTTGTCGGAAAAGTGCAAGAATTCTTATTAGAAAAAATTGTGCGTAATTGTTTAAACACAGCTAAGAAACTATTGCCATGCAATATTACATATCGCTGATAAAAATAAAAATAATAATCAATAAAATCAACTCCCGTCATTACTTTAGTACTTTGAATTTTGAAAATATAGTCGCATGTCTGCAAAGATGACTGTACATTGATTCTGTAACCCGTGTGAACCCGTTTAAAAAATGTTTGCACATGAGACTATATCTTTAAATCAAAATACCGAAGAACTCACGGGAGTTGATTTTGTCGATGTTTATTTATTTTAAAATCGATGATGTGTTATTTTACATGACAAGTACAGGTAGTTTCTAATCTGTATTTGAATTACGCAAATTTTTATAATATGAATTTTCGGACTTTTTCGACACAAGAATGTTGATAAAACCCCATATGAATCATGTTTAAGTAATATTTAAAGATAGAATAAATTCAATCAAACTATGTATCAGTGATAGAAATATTTCTGGAAAATTTATGGATCCAAGCAATATAAAGCTCTCGTCTCGTTCAACCAAACGCTCAGCTGTCGCTGTTAATCCCCAACAAAAAAGAGAGACTCTCTGCTTGTCAGAGATTTACGGAGACAGCCGAGCGTCGAGTTGAACGAGACTATATTGAACTCTGGCGTAAAAATACATACAACTACAAAAAATATCTAAATTGTTCGTACCATTTAAAATCTGACTATTTTCAAGGTGTTTATAAATATGTTTCCTTAAAAAACAATGCTTTAACATACATTATTTCAAATTTATCAATTATTCTCAAGAACTAATTCTTGTCAGCGGCGATGATTTGTGCTTTGGTCCAAACACTGTTTCACTTTCGGTTTGTCAGAGTAACTGCATAGGAGAGTTGATTAAAATCAACTCCCAAAAAATGATTTGATACTTATATTTACAATGAACACTTCCTAATTTTCTGCATTGTCTGCGGATGTGATTAATATCTAAATCAATGTTATAATCCTACGGCAGCGTATAAATTCTGATGAATGAGTCATTTGTTTGGACGGATTATCTATCTCTTCGGACAATTAAGATGATTATTCAGAAAAAAAAATTGATATCTGTTCGACCATATTACGTATTGTTCTGACGAATAAGCTACATGTATTTGTTTGTACGAAATACGTATTTGTTTGTATAAAATACGTATTTGTTCGTCCGAACAAATCTTAATTCATTCGAACCAATCAAAATTCGTCCGAACAAATAATATGTTCGTCTGAATAAATTCCTAGTTCGTCTAAGCAAATGCTTATTCGTCCGAACAATTATACGCGCCAAGATCAAAGAGACATAGACACGGTTTAAGATGGAACTTTTTTTATTCTAATATAACGAATAAAATATTTTACCTGTGTATTTTGAATGATTAATCAAAATTTGATTGTTAAAAACTACAAGCGAGATAATGAAGAAAATAAATGTTATGTATACAAAGATCGAGTGTTATATTTAATTACAAATAATGTAAAGTTAAAAGAAACCACAAAATTAATGTGGCAAACAAGATAAGCTGATCTACTGTTTTTATAAATAATATTTTCATCAACAAAAACAAAAATAGATTAAAACGAATACCAATACAACATATATGTAATAAGCAATGACGGGGCTCTAGCTTTGATTACAAAACAAAGCAATCGAACCTCTTTAAATTGTTTGTACCTCGATATTTGCATTTTGAAATGTTGACAAAGCTTTATCCATATTGACCATTATAGACATAAAAAAATAAATATTTGAGCTCAAATCGTGTCCAAGTCTCTTTAAACTCATTACGAGTATCTGACTTTAAGTTACCCTGTCTGAGTTACGGTGCATTAATGTATTTGCGTCTGCATCTTCATTTATATATATTTATCCAGACATGATATGAACCAGATTTAAACAAAAAAATTATTTTGCCTGCTGTTTGATCAATCATCAATATATGATGTATAAAATGAATCGACCCTCATCCACCCCAACAGAGAAGTAAAGTGATCCGCATATGCCTTAAATTGTATCAAGTATATATTTTCCAAAATATGAAGTTTACTGAAGCGCTTACATAGTTTAATTAAAATGAAAAGGTTGCATGAAGGCGAATTGCAATACGGTGAAATATACAGTGTCATTACAACATCACGTGTATGTCTGAAGCAGGTATCAATCACAGAAAAAATTATATCAAAACCATTTCTAAACTATGCAATTTGCTCATCAAAGTCTATTATCTCTTTGTTCGGTACTATTCTTTATATGTATGAACTGTTTTTACTTCTTTCCGCGCTGCAATGCAACGATTATCAAAGTCAACCTCTTTGAGCAAATAAACGACGAATATTGAACATCATTAGTACCAGAAAAGACCTCGGGCTACGGTTTCGGCTAGAAATATTTACAAACAGTCGACTATGGGGACCGTGATGACATAAAATAAATCGCAGTTATTAACACAATACCCGTACACGTGTTTTCTTTACACGTTCTTAATATTTGATTGATGCAATTGTTTCCAACGAAAAAAATTTTTTTTTAGAATGTATTGCAAATCAAGAGGACATAGACAACCGCATAACAGTTGCTGGATATTGGCGGGAATTAAAACCTATATCAGTTGTTGTGTCATCAGGAGAAAATAAACATATCAAATGCAGGTTGTATTTCCTAGACTACCAGTTGTATCAACAGTTATAGATATCGTTTCTAATAGATAAAAATTGAATATGAAAAATATTTTAATTGAACAATTTGATTCGATTCATCACTCGTCTTTAACATATATGAAATCATTACATTTTTTTTTATTTACGTTACCGTATTAGATTTTCATACTATAAAGCACGGTCCAAGTACCGTATAGGGAGCTGTATTTAAACCCCCTAGCTGTCCAACATGAACACTCTGAAACGGCATACATTAGTTCACACCGAAAGGATGATTGATTGAAAAATGCTAGAGCATTAATATAAATACCAGTATTCTAATGATTAAAATTAAAAATATTACCAAATACAATTCTTGTTCTGGGCTTTTGGGGGATTTGGTTAGATATAATCTCTATTTATTCGCATGCACTTAATACAATAGAATCATTAAATTTCTTGAGGCCAACTTGTTTAATTTTTTATTTATTTTCGTTGAGATGTTATCTAGTTGCGTCGCTTCTGTATCTACTGAACAACGACGGTTATTCATGATTCGTTGGAAATATCATTGCTTGGGTCTGGGCATCCACGAAAACTCATCCCCAAAGAATAATGATTTCCCATTCATAATTGATTTGTTAAAATTCGGACTATTCCATACTCAACTTATATACATCAGTAATATGCTATTGACGACGGTGATCTTACATTTAACTCATAAGAAAACAGCATTCCATTTTTTCAATACAACTTTTTTAAATCTTAATTTATAGAATTAAATTTAAGAAGGTTTTATCTTGCAGGTTGCGCTACAGTATTAACTATTTACTATACATTCTTACCAAAATTGCACAACTTTACATACAGATTAAAAATTCAAAACGAACTTCTGGAAAAAATCCTCTTGACATCTTTATAAACAACGCTTCATTTACACAATTTTCTAGCAAAATACACACGTGCATCCAGCAAGGCGTGAGACTTTTGTTTACAACATTTTTAAATCGTAAATTATAGAATTAAATTTAAGAAGGTATTATCTTGCAGGTTGCACTACAGTATTAAATTTTACTATATATTCTTACAAAAATTGCACAACTTTACATATAGATTAAAAATTCAAAACGAACTTCTGGAAAAAATCCTCCTGACATCTTTATAAAGAACGCTTCATTTACAATTTTCTAGCAAAATATACACTTGCATCCAGCAAGGCGTGAGACTTTGTTTACCTCGAAGTTACACATGTGCTTGAAAATCAAGCCCGGGCCTTTTCACCCCCTCTGGAAACAACACGCATCAAAAATTCAAATTACCTCGCATTATTACAAAACTGGGATAGTTAGACCTATTACACATTGTTTTTCATCTCATAAAAAAATCAGCTCCTGTCTCGTGCGGAAACGCCCCAAATTCAAAGGAAAATTCGGGAATTATTTTGCCTCAGCCATGTTTTGACGTGAACCTTCAGTGAAATACTGTAATGACACCTGTAATATTGTAACACTTGTCAAAGTGTGTCTTTATTTTTATTTGTGCATACACATGTCGTTCTTGGTTTGAACCCACATTCCAGGTTTGCCATTACTTTTAAAATTTATCCGTTTTGTATTTTTTGGTCACAATTTAATTATAAGAAATTCGGAGGGGGGGATATTCCGAAACTGCATCTTAAGCATGTGCAAAAATACCACCATGGCACTGACACGATTATCCGACACAATGTCAAATCTTATGAAGCATTTTAAACTTTCCAAAAGTTAATTACTTGAAAAAGTAACAATGATGCATTACACACCACTGGTGTTTGTAATGCAAATACTTTATTTTAAACTGATTTTGGATTGATCTTGCTACCCTAGTTATTGACAAACCTCATTGTTAGTTTACTTAATTAATGTCATCGAGCCTTCATTAGTATCTCCAACCAAGTTATAATACTAGCATTCAAATATATTGAACCTTTAATAACTACTATGTTAGGTTTTCAGGTTAAAATATCATTCATTCGATTGAAAAATACATGTTGGGACTATCTACATTTTGCACTACCATATAATTTCATTTCATTGGAAACAAAGTAAAAAAATGAATCGAGCTTTATAGAGTGGCCGCAAACCATTTTGTTTTTCTCTACATATAAATATGAAAAGAAGCAGCTCGAATTTTTACAGTACATGAACAATCCACTTACAGACATATAGACAAAGCCTGATCTATGAAATATGGTTAAAACGTAAAGGAACAGTATATCATTTTATTAAAAAACTTATCATCGGAGATATATTTTACATGATTGATAGGTACACGTAATAAACAAGTTTTTTAATAAACATCTCGCAAATAACCTATAAATCAAGAA
Source organism: Magallana gigas (assembly GCF_963853765.1). NCBI lineage: Eukaryota > Metazoa > Mollusca > Bivalvia > Ostreida > Ostreidae > Magallana > Magallana gigas. The sequence goes on from NC_088855.1 coordinate 52,316,196, forward strand.
ATTGCTAATACAACCTATATAAAATGGACTCTTTTTTGTAATTCCCTATGTCACACAGTGGGGAACAACTGTCTGCATAGTACCTTAGAATCAATATATAGTACAGAATAAGATCATCCTCACTTTTTCGATTTTCATCTTATATCTGCTGTCACTTTTTTAGTTCTATTGAAAGCCGAACAGTTCCTTACCTTTTATTTTGTGATGGAATTCAGGACTCACGGACACTCACTTGCAATGATGTTCCTGATGCGCAATGATTAACAGCGTGTAATGCAGCATAGTAATCTGGGTCATAAATGTACACACTGATAGAGTTTAGATAATATATCACGAAACTTGATCAATACTTGACTATTAAGGTCGTAACATTTTTTGAACTTGCTGTAACGGGATGAGCGGAGGCTACTTCAAACAACAACAAGACATCTTAAATTTAACAAAATTTAATAACAAAAAAAATAAGAGAAAGAAAGAAAAAATAGAAATATAAACACTAAACCACACAAACACTCACACAACTTTCACTCAACAAGAAAAAATATTATGTTTATACAAATGACCAAAAATAAATTAGAAGAGTGTCCGAATCTCCGGGGCTGTAGTCCTGGACCAACTACGGACAACCACAACTAAAGTAGTTTCGTCACCACAATCATCATCATCGTCATCATAATCATTGACACTATTGTCAACATCATCGCCTACAACACCATAATCATCACCGACGTCACCATAATCATCTACTTCATCATCATCGACATGACCATCATCATCGTCGTCATCACCATAACATCATCGTCGTCATCAACATGAACATCGCATCGTCATCGACTTCACCATGAACGACATCATCTACACCATCACATCTTCATCTTCTCAACATCAACAATATGACACACGGTCAGCTATCCGTGTCCGCGTCAAATGCTGAACTTGTGAAACTAAAACATGCCACACAGGCTTCTAACACGATACCCCCTTCACACACTAAGCACGTCTTTATTGCTGGACAGCTCGGCCGGGTATAACTTAGCGCCTATTGTTAGGGTCGGCCAAGCACGTTGCAAAGAATTATGGGAAAAATAAAATCGGGTGTGTTCGATATGAACAGTGATTGTCACACACCTCCCCCCTTAAAAAATTGTCCTGCAATTTCAAATAAACAATCACTGAATTTTGAAAATTCTCACGTATTTACAATAAAACCTATATACATACCTGTACTGTCTACTATACATCTCACTGACGACTCAGGTAATCCGCACCCACATTGTCGCTTCCTTTGATCGCAATGATCCTAAAGCGGTATGGCTGAAGCTGCAAAGCCCAACGCATCAGTCTGGAGTACTCTGTCTTTGCTTTGTTAAGGTAGGTCAGGGGTTGGTGATCAGTTTCAAGTAGAAACTCGCGTCCATAAAGGTACTGGTGGAACTTCTGTATTCCCCACACTACCGCCAAACACTCCTTCTCGATAACAGCGTATGCCTTTTCTCTTGGTTGAAGTTTCCTACTGGCGTACGCTACGGGTAGTTTCTCGTCATCCTCCATCTGTAACAGCACAGCACCTATCCCATCATCTGCAGCGTCCGTGCGTAAAATGAAGGTTTCATTAAATTCTGGCAACTTCAATATTGGCCTTTCTGATAACATGTGTTTCAATGTATCAAAAGCTCGTTGCTGACTTTCAGTCCAAATAACTTTATTTGGTTGGCCCTTCTTCGTAAGATCAGAAAGTGGAATGGCTATCGCAGAGAAATTCGGAATAAACTTTCTGTAGAATCCTGCTAAGCCTAGGAAGGCACGAACCTGTTTCTTGGTTTGTGGTATTGGCGCATTTCTGACTGCATCAATCTTGTCCTGTTCTGGTTCTAGACACTTGTTGCCCACTATATGTCCCAAACAGTCAATCTTGTCAAATCCGATGAAACATTTTGTCGGTCTGGCCGCAAGTCCCGCATCTCTGAGTCGTTCGAACACAGTCTTCAGTATGTGTAGATGTTCTTCAAAGGTATCTGTAAAAACAATGACATCATCGATAAAGTTTTCTACGCCGTTCATACCTTGAAGTAGTTTTCTCATCATACGACTAAATGTTGCCGGCGCGTTTACAAGACCAAACGGCATTGTCCTGAATTGGTACAATCCGGATGGTGTGGAAAAGGCTGTAAGCGGCTTACTCTCGTCAGCCATCGGTACTTGCCAGTATCCTTTGCTTAAGTCTATCTTTGACACAAACTTCTTTCCGGTCATTTTGGAAAATATGCTCTCTGGACTGGGCATTGGTTCTGCATCAAATACCGTAGCACAGTTCAGTCGTCTATAATCAATGCAAAATCGATTCGTTCCATCTTTCTTCCGAGCTATGACAACTGGAGCTGAATAAGGGGAAGATGATGGCTCAATCACATTCAACTGTAGCATTTTCTGAACTTCTTCTGTAATTGTTTTCTCTGTACTGAACGGAATTGGATATGGTTTCACACGCACAGGTTCAGACGATGTCACAACAATCTTATGCTCTACTAAGTTCGTCATTCCAGGTATATCCGTAAATACATCTGAGAACGAATCACACAGTGATTTAGCAGTTTCCAACTGATCTGGTGTTAGTCTGTCTGCAAACTTTATGTCCTTTGCTGTTTCGGTTTGAGTAACAGGTGGCATAAGAATAGAGTCCTGTTGTTCATCATCATCTAGGTCACTAAAGTCTATGAGTGAAATTGCACATGTTGACAAAACACCACAGTTCAATGTATCTCGTTCAACATACTTCTTAAGAAGATTTGCGTGGAAAGTTTTCAGCTTGCCTCCCATATCGATCTTGTAGTCCATATGTCCTATCTTCTGTATTACACTATAAGGTCCCTTCCATTGCATGAGGAGTTTGTTTGACTTTGTCGGTAGAAGAACCAGTACTGTGTCTCCCTCTTTCATCTGACGACCTTGCGTTTTCCTGTTGTAGTACTTGCGCTGACGTTTTGAAGCTTTCTCCAAGTTTTGGCGAGCTATGTCACATGTTTCTTCCAATCGTGTGCGTAAGTCAAGTACATATTGATACGTTGTCTTAACGTCCTCGTCAGGAATTTCCTTTGTCCAAAGTTCTTTAAGAATTGTCATCGGACCACGAACAGTACGTCCATAGAGAAGATCAAACGGCGAAAAACCAAGGCTCTCCTGTGGTACTTCACGGTATGCAAAGAGTAATGGGTTGATGTACTTATCCCAGTCTCTTGGTCGCTCAGCACACATCCTCTTTAGCATCTGTTTCAACGTACCATTGAACTTCTCGACGAGTCCATTACACATGGGGTGATACGGAGTAGTAGTAATCCGTTTAAATGACAACAGACGGCTCACTTCTTTCATTACGTCCGATGTGAATTGCGATCCTTGATCTGTTAGCATCTCGATCGGAACTCCTAATCTACTAAAGATGTCTACCAGTGCCTCCGCTACTCGCTCTGTCTCAATTCCAGGAAGTGGAATAGCCTCGGGATAACGGGTTGCGTAATCGACAAGCGTCAGAATGTAACGATTCCCTTTGTCGGTAACTGGTTGCAGAGGGCCTATAAGATCAACTGCTACTCGTTGAAACGCCTCTGTAATTAGCGGCATTTGTCCTAACGGTACTGCAGGTACTTTTCCTTTTGGAATAGTCCGCTGACACACGTCACATGATCTGCAAAACCGTCTAATGTCTGACTGAATTCCTGGCCAGTAAAATTCGGACACTACTCTGTCGGTTGTTTTCTTTGATCCCAGATGACCACCCATCAGCGTTTCATGTGCTATCTTCATAACGATAGTTCTGTATTTCCGAGGAACGATTAAGTGTCGGAAAAGTTTTCCACTGGACACTTTGGGACTGCAAAATTCTCTGAACAACATTTGCTTCCGTTCACACATTTTTGAAAATCCGCCGTCACTGAAATGTTTAAGCTGTCCACTCTCAGCTAAGCTCCATAACTTTTTCAGTGTCTCGTCGTTTCGTTGTTCTTGTAAGATATCCTCCGGCGATACATCCCGTATTGCTTCCGGTACTTTCAATGGTTTGTATGGAGACTGTTTCTTTTTCAGTTGCGCACGCGTTTCAACAGCTGCTATGTTTTCAACGGAATGAATCCAGGCTGGATTTGGTTCATGTGGTTTCCTTACTCCACGAATATTACCAAGAATAAGATCGTACGAAGGCGAATCAAAGCACCAAGCATCAACACTTCCGGTAAAGTAAGGAGTATCGACATCAATTCTAGCCACATCTGAATCAATAATACGACCGTCTGCTAACTTGCATCGTTGAGATGTCCCTGTTAGTTGATCATCGTTTACCAGTTCTCTACGAATAACGGCACCACTACAACCTGTGTCTCTTAGCACAGTCACTAGTTTATTGCCAACACATCCTTTCACAACTGGCAGTTCCGTTTCACAGAAAGCAACCGAATCACCAACACACGGTAAGTTTCCATGTTTCTCGACGACACTCGCGGCTCCTTGGCGACCTCTACCGCGTCCTGGATATCCATGGTTCCCATTATTGTACGACCCACGTTGAAAATCACTAGGGTAAGTATGTTTCGGTGTTGTTTCTTGTTTCTCGCTCGAATTAAACGGCCTGTTATTCGGACTTTTGCGGAAGTTGCAGTTAAAGGCTTTATGTCCTTGTCGTCCGCACTCATAACACTTCACTGCATTTCCAGATTGGTTTTGTTGCACGGAATCTTTGTACGGCGGTTGTCTATCGGACTGCTGTCGTCTGTCAAAGAGCGGTTTTTGCGTAAGTGAAGAAGATGTCACTGTTCTGGCCTCAGCAAACTGGTCCGCGTATCGCGCCATGTCTTGGATCGAAGTAGGAATCCTCTCCTTTAGGAATAAGGCAAGTTCTTTCGAGCAACACAATAAAAACTGTTCACGTAAGAACAAGTCCTTCAGATCATCGAATGTCTTGTTAGTCTTAGACAGCTGAATCCACCGCTCAAGGTAACTGTCTAGTCTGGTAGAAAATTGCATAAAAGTTTCACTTCCGTCTGGTTTTGAAAATCGGAACTTCTTGCGGAAACCGTCCTCCGTCATGTCAAATCGTTTCAACAGGGCGTTCTTCAACTCGTTGAAATCAAGTGCTGTTTCGGGTGAGAGTCTTGCGAACACATCCAGTGCCTTTCCTTTGAGTAATGCGCTAAGATGAGTCCCCCACGTGTCTTTATTCCATTTCTGCGTTGTTGCGTATATCTCAAATCTTTGAATGTACGCGTCAATGTTGTCTTTCGAATCCTCAAACGGAGGAAGTTTTGGTCCTTTTATCACTTGAGAAGTTTCTTTCTCCTCTTTAGTCACAACACTCGGCTTCATGTGAGATCTCTCGAGTTGCAGTTTGTGATCAAGTTCCAGTTCTTCTAGTTTTTGCTGATGTCTCTTTTCTTCTATCAATCGGGCGTGCTCTCGCTCATCATGTTCTTTCAATCGGGCGTGCTCTCGCTCATCATGTTCTCTTGCGGCGCGCTCTTTCTCCATCTGTAGTTTGAAGTCGCGGTCTCTCTCCTCCTGTCTCTCGACTCTATGTTTCTCACGTTCGTCCCGCATTCTGGCCTGTTCGTCCTTCACGAATTGTTGAAGGTCTTCATCCTTCATCCCCATCTTGGTCCCCACTTCAAGTAGCTCCAGCATCTCCTTGACAGTAGACATGGTGCATTGACTGACAGACCAACTTACCTCAAAATTATCTCATAAAGGGACTAACTTCTCAACTTTTAACAAAACAATCTGCCTAACGTAACGTACTCACCAAGGGAAAAGGAAACAACGACCTACACTTGCTCTTACATGTACTACAAAAAAGATCAAAAAATGAAAATAAATAAACCTTGGCAACTGTTCACTTATAAAGATATCTTGTAGTATCTGGAGGAGTCAACTCATCCCACCGCTGCCACCAATTGTAACGGGATGAGCGGAGGCTACTCCAAACAACAACAAGACATCTTAAATTTAACAAAATTTAATAACAAAAAAAATAAGAGAAAGAAAGAAAAAATAGAAATATAAACACTAAACCACACAAACACTCACACAACTTTCACTCAACAAGAAAAAATATTATGTTTATACAAATGACCAAAAATAAATTAGAAGAGTGTCCGAATCTCCGGGGCTGTAGTCCTGGACCAACTACGGACAACCACAACTAAAGTAGTTTCGTCACCACAATCATCATCATCGTCATCATAATCATTGACACTATTGTCAACATCATCGCCTACAACACCATAATCATCACCGACGTCACCATAATCATCTACTTCATCATCATCGACATGACCATCATCATCGTCGTCATCACCATAACATCATCGTCGTCATCAACATGAACATCGCATCGTCATCGACTTCACCATGAACGACATCATCTACACCATCACATCTTCATCTTCTCAACATCAACAATATGACACACGGTCAGCTATCCGTGTCCGCGTCAAATGCTGAACTTGTGAAACTAAAACATGCCACACAGGCTTCTAACACGATACCCCCTTCACACACTAAGCACGTCTTTATTGCTGGACAGCTCGGCCGGGTATAACTTAGCGCCTATTGTTAGGGTCGGCCAAGCACGTTGCAAAGAATTATGGGAAAAATAAAATCGGGTGTGTTCGATATGAACAGTGATTGTCACACTTGCTCATTTGTCATATTTTATTTCATTAACTGTAATTTAACTATGAGTGATTTACCTACATGCATTTAATTTATTATTTTCCTCTTTTTTTCTTTCTTACTATATTTATTTTTTATTCAGATAATTATTTCTTTTATAAAAATTTTGATCTAAGCAGACACTTTCAATATAAAGTTGAATATGAATGAAAAAGTGTAAATAAAATGTTATTGAAAAATTTGTTTTATCTAATAAATATGTTTTTGAAGGAATTTTTTAGAATTGATTTCTGTATTTCTTCAAAAGAATTTGAAAATTTGGTATTCAAAATTTATTTTCGGCAATAAAAACCCCCCACAAAATTGAATTGTAAACTTTAAATATGTAGAAAAAAACGTTCCCCTTCTTTATTTTCATTTGCGCATCTAACCTAGTGAAATTTTTCAAAATGACGATTTTATTTTGTTTGGATAACAAGAATTGTAAATTATAATTTTGTAAATGTAATCAGTTCCTCTTCTTTCATTCTTAAGGTTTTGTGAAAATAAATGAAATGTAATTTATCTCATTGCAAAAGCACCTGGCTTTATTACTTGAAAAAAATTTCAAATATTGATTTTTGATTCTTTTTTATCTCCAAAGTAAGCCAATGAGTAGATCGCAAAAGACACTATTTCTAACAGGATTTGGGTCGGTTTAGGAGTGTAATCATTTCAACTGGGTTTTTTTTAAAGTAACTTCCCTCTCCATATCCATGGGATGAAAGGTTTACAAGGAGTGCCCGAAGCAGAGCAACACATATTGCCACACCTAAAATCTCGTAATTTTTATTTCCATATCAGTCATTGAGAATGTGAATGATTAATGCCAACAGAACCAAACAATGTCTTTTCTCAGAGTATCTTTGGCTGTTTGTAGATTTTACAGAGAATAAAACTTTGGAGATATTTTTCTGTTTAATCCAGTTATAAATACCGGTATGATATTCATTATTAATAACAGGCATAATTACCTCCCTTTTGTGAGATTTAAATGTTTAAAGCAACAGTATTTACATTTTCTAATTCAACTCGTAGAACTCCAAATCACAGTACTTTTAAGATAAATTCCCAGTCGATACATCCCTGCACTGAAAATGCTACAAAATTTGAATAAACTACATGTTTAATTTGTTTTCTATCGAATAAAACCAATTGAAATGAAATGAAATTACCATCAAAGGTAACCAATTTGTCCATCAATTCATTGAAGTTGTCAGTAAATTTGGTAACCTCTGATGATAATTTCTTTTTAAAAGACGGATGTTTGTGAATGATGTTATTCCCTTTTCTAAAATCGTGATGTTGTAATATTATCTTCAGTCTCGATGAAGAGCTGCTGCTAATTGTTTTCAGAGTACTGAAATCCAGGCGCTGATTCAAGCTATCGAATATTTAGAGCTTGTAGGGAATGAAACTAATGTCATTTGTCATACAAACAAATACCGGGTACTTTGTTTTTGTGAAATAAACCAATAATATACGAATCATACTTGGCTTTTTTCAAAAGCAGCATTTACAAAATCAATGGCTAATATTTTCATCAATATAACGAGACAGGGTTAATGGACGTCTCTGGAGCGAGTTGCCCCTGTTCTATTTACTTGGATGTGTTTGTCTGTTCTTTTTTGGTTTGACTTTATTGTAAACTAAATAAACAGTCTTCCGTTTTCCCTGTTTAAGTCCGTTTGACTATCAGCTCGCTATAGGTCTTTGTTGAAATCTTTCTTAAATTAAAGTATTTTGTACTTAACTGTAACAAGAAGGTTAGATTATCAAAAATGATATTCATTAGGACATGCATATATATACAACGATTTTAGATAGACCCAAATAGCTTGTAAAAGCTTTATTAGAAATAAGAAAGAGCATATTTTGATTGAAGAAAATTTTAGACTTAAAATGTATTTATTAGGTTTTCCTTTTTGAAAAGAGATATATCGTTACTATAAAACTGGATTTCGTTTTCAATCTTTTGAAATTTTCTTTTAATTGTTGAGTTTGTTTCACTAAACCCACCTTTTGAAGCAGCTTTTAATCAATATATACATTAAAAGATCAATAAGTGGAAGGAAAATTATATATTGTTCAATTTTATTTTAATTTGTTTTATCTTAAGAGAACTCAAGTTTACTGAAATTTTGCTTAATTTGCCAAATGTCAATTTTTTAGAAAAATGCATAACAGAGTGATAGAAAATGGTGAGAAATTAACGTGTAGTTGTAATCTAAGAACAACCTGAGAGACATACTGTAAATGTAAATTTCAAAACACAGTTAAACTAAGAAAGAAACGATGCCGATCAATCGACTAATCCTTTAATCATCTATGTAAACATACTGTGGAATCATTACAATTCGTGGTGGCTCAAATTTCGTGGTGCCCGTGGGTAGCCCTTCTCCACAAATTTATATCCTCAACTAAAAAATTTAGAAAGTGTATTCTTTTTTGCTAGAAGTGAAAACTGATGCACCCACGAAATTAAATCCCCGCGAAGGTAAAACCCCAACAATCAACAAAAATTGGCCCCCACGAATTTAAATGATACCACAGTATGTGTAAATGCCCATCCATCCAAGGCATTTTGTCTTTTGGAATATAGAAAGACATTCACATTGCAGCGGCAAGGTAAACGTAGGCTTAAAGAAGTCGGATCAACAATTTTGGAAACTTAAGAAAATCAGCTCAGAACAACTGGTGAGTAGTCGACTCTGAAAGGTTCTAGCTGGAGACACAAAAAACAAAAATCTGAATAAGAAACGTTATACAAACCGTTGCCGAGGGTACCACTAGAATATTAAACAAGAGGCCCATGGGCCACATCGCTCACCTGAACAGCAGTTCCTTGTAACATTACATTTCGTAGCATATGCTTTTTCTATTTTAAACATTGAACCCCTTTCTGGGGACCCAGTAATGGTCCGAGGTTTATGGTTGGCTTGAACAACATAAATAGTAACATAGGAATGAAAATGTGTAGCACTGCGGTGGGACCGCACGTACACAACCTGAAAAACTGAACGTAGAAGAGTTCCACTTCAAGAGGAATAACTCTCAGACTGTACAGAACGTTAAGAAAGATAACTCTTGGTTCCACTACATTAGAGTTTACACAATTTGAGGATCCTTGCATAGTAATCTCACAAACTGTAGCATTATAGTTCTCGAGAAGAACTTTTTAAAAACATTTTCAATATATCTTTCTATGTTAAACTTTGAACCCCTTTTGGGGCCACAGTATTAGTCCAGTGCTAAAGTTTTAATTATTTGGAATCTACATTATTTAAGGATGCTTGCATAGTTATCTCACAAGCTGAAGCATTATAGTTCCCTAGAAAAAGATTTTTCAACATTTTCCCTCTATATTTCTTTGCTAAACTTTGAACACCTCTTGGGGCCCCAGTATTAGATTGAGGTCACGGCTTTTATAATTTCGAATCTACACTATTTGAGGGTGCTTACGTAGTTATCTGACAAATTGATGCATTGTAGTTCTCGAAAAGAAGATTTTTAAACATTTTCCATATATACCGGTACTTCTACATTTAACTTTAAACCCATCTTGGGTCCCTAGTATTAGTCCAGGGGTCACTATTTTAAAACTGTCGAACCTTCATTATCCAAGGTTGTATGCATGATAGTAATCTCACAAATTGAAGCATTGTAGTTCTCGAGAAGAAGATTTTTTAACCTGTTACCTTTATATTTCTATAATAAACTTTGACCCCATCTTGGGGCCCCATTATTGGTCCGGGGGTCACGATTTTACGAATTAGGAATCTACATAAGCGAAGGATGCATGCATAGATATTCCACAAACTAAAACATTGTAGTTCTTGAGAAGAAAATTTTTTAAAACTTTTCCTTTGTTTTTTAAAATGTTTAAATTTTGAACCCCTCTTGGTGCCCATCAATTGTCCGGGAGTTACAATTTTTTGAATCTACATTATTTAAGGATGTACATGTATGCATAGTAATATCCCAAACAGTTGCACGATGGTTCTTGAGAAGATTTTAAAACATTTTCCTATATATGTTAAAATCTAAACCCCTCCTGGGGCCCCACTTTTGTTCGGGGGTCACGATTTTTACAATCTTCACTATATATACAACCTTTTGTGTAAATATTGGCATTTCTGGTGCAGTGGTTCTTGAGAAGAAGATTTTTTAAACATTTTCCTATGTATTTCTATGTTAAACTTTGAACCCCGCCTGGGGCCCCAGTTTTGGTCCGAGGGTCACGATTTTTACAATTTAGAATCTTCACTATATATACAAGCTTTTGTGTATGTATTGGCATTTCTGGTGCAGTGGTTCTTGAGAAGAAGATTTTTTAAACATTTTCCTATGTATTTCTATGTTAAACTTTGAACCCCGCCTGGGGCCCCAGTTTTGGTCCGAGGGTCACGATTTTTACAATTTAGAATCTTCACTATATATACAAGCTTTTGTGTATGTATTGGCATTTCTGGTGCAGTGGTTCTTGAGAAGAAGATTTTTAAAGACATGAACCCTATACTCACTGTTTCGCAATTATCTCCCTTTTGAAAAGGGCTGTGCCCTTTATTTTAACAATTTATAATCCCCTTTCCATGAGGATGCTTTGTACCAAATTTGGTTAAATTTGGCCCAGTGGTTTTTGAGAAGAAGTTGAAAATGTGAAAAGTTTACAGACGGACGGACAGACAGACAGACAGACGGACGGACGGACGGACGGACGACGGACAACAGGTGATCAGAAAAGCTCACTTGAACCTTCGGTTCAGGTGAGCTAAAAAGAACAAGTGCAATTTTCTATGGATGACCAGACATCTGAGGTCAGAGTTACTACAAGGGCACTAGTAGATCGAAGAAACACTGACAACAAACCTTGTAGCTTTCCTAGCTATCCAATACATTAAAGAACAAACAGCAAAATATTCCAAAAATTTTACCTTCATCTTAAAGAGCTACTATTACCAAAAAATCACTAAGCTTAGTCCTAAACTTAAATCCATAGAAAAAAGTGCATGAATTTGATGTCAAAACTCATAATTAAGGCTGAGTATTGACTAGAGGAGGGTTTGTGAGGAGGGTTGGGCCAGAACTGTCGTATGCAATTGGAAAATAATTCACTCTCATAGTGAACACAATCAGAGTTACATTAGAAAAACATAATCTATTTAGTTTGAAATCTACTGAAAGCTTTTGACTCTATCGATCGTAAGAAACTATTTTATTGTCTTATCAATAAAGGTATACATGGTAAGATGATCACAATATTACAGTCTATTTATCACCGTGTGCTAAGTTGTGTTAAAATTGGAAACAAAATTACTGATTATTTTACATGTAATGTCGGTGTTCGTCAAGGATGTATTCTAAGCCCATGACTTTTCTCGATGTACATAAATGAATTTATTGAGATGTTACGTAACTCTCAGTGTGAAGAAATCCATATTACAGAACAAATATCGGATATAACCGCCCTCCTGTTTGCTGACGATCTTCTTATGATATCAGACACTGTAAATGGACTACAAAAGAAACTAAACGTACTACAAAAGTACTGTCTGAAGTGGAACCTAACAGTAAATATGGGCAAATCAAAAGTAGTGGTTTTCAAGAGAAGTGGAGCAATTGCAGGCACAGAAAAATGGATGTTCAACGGGAAACCTATGGATGTTGAGTCTTACTACAAGTACTTTGGTACCAATTTTCCTGTCGACTGAAATGGACCCAATGCTGTAAGTCACTGGCACTACAGGCACGAAAAGCATTAAATATGTTAAAACATTCTTTGAAAATCCTAAATAACCGTGATCCCAAGGTGTGTTTTAAACTTTTTGACAGCATTATCGTTCCTATTCTAACATATGGAGCAGAAGTCTGGGGAACTGATATCAACGAAGAAATTGAAGCTGTACAGAATGACTTTTGCAAATGGATATTGGGAATAAGCAAAAAAGCTACCAATATAATGGCTAGAGGAGAATGTGGAAGACTACCCCTTTATGTTATATACATGATAGAACCAGTGAAATACTGGCTGAAAATACAAAATATGGAAACTTCAAGATATCCAAGACAGTGTTTCGAGATGCTTTATAATTTGGATTTGTGCAGCAATCGTTCAACTCCAAACTGGGTATCTAAATTGAAATCAGTCTTAAATCACTACGGCTTTGGGGACGTTTGGTTAAGTGGTGGACCTGGAGATCCAAAGGTCTTTATGTCAGAATTGAACCAAAGGGTGAGAGACTGTGCCCTACAGGAATGGAACTCAAAGTTAGACAATTCACCAAAGTGTGCTTTCTATGTGATGTTCAAAAAACAACTTGCATGTGAGAGTTACCTCTCCTTTCTAAGCTACCCCTTAAAACAGGCATTAGCCTCTTTCAGGTGTTCCTTACATAAATTACGTATTGAAGGTGGTAGATTTGAGGGAATTGATAGTGCGGATAGATTATGTCAACTTTGTAATTTAAGACAAATTGAAAATGAAGTACATTTTCTATTTCATTGTCCAATGTTAGCGGACTTAAGAAGAAATTTTTATTTCACTGTCCATCAGAAAGAAAAGATGTTCCAATTTGTATTGACCATCTTTTTAACAGCAATGACCAAAATGTCATCAAATGTACAGCAATTTTTATCAAAAAAGGTCTGTCAATAAGACAAGAAATGCTAACTCTATGACAATCTATGTTAAAACAATACAGTATTGTTACAAATTGTCTATGTATATGCATTATGTATATAACATGTTTATGTTGCATATAAATATGATGCCTAGATGTACAGTGGGCAATGGCCTTTAAGTACCAAATAAACATCTTATCTTATCTTATCTAGTTTGAAATTATCACTATCCTTTGTTAATTAATAATGCATCCGAACCTGACACAGCCAACAAAGTGAGTCTATATAATAACCTATCTGCAAATTAATATGTAGTTCTGCAAGAAAATTCTAGTTGAAATGCCGTAGGGCTACAGTTCCTCCTATTCAAAACTTGCAATTTACGGCGCACAAAAACTCGATAACAAAACAATTTCCCTAGAACATTTTACTGTAGAAGCCGTCTCTTCTCTTGCCACTGAACTCACGTATACCATCTTTGTAAAATGAAGTATCGTTGCTTGTTCACATGTAAAAAAAAAATGCGATACTTGATCTGCTCGTGAATTTAAAACAATTCACATTCCCAGGTCGGTGAGTGTGTTTAAGAGAAATATTAGGCAAGTAAATTGATAATATCAAGGGTAAAAATATTATTAGGTATCTTTACAGATATTTAAAAAAGAGTAGGATAATCCGTCTAAAACTAGAGCAAATATTTGTGCACAGTTAATTGCAAGGTTTTTTTTTAAAAAGGGATCAGAACTATTGATAGCTCTACGGCATGTAATTTTCATGAAGATCAATATACAAATCCAGCTCATCATAACCAAGGCATCAAACAAATCGTGCTCAAAAGAGCGATGTGACATCTTGTTTCGAATATTGTTGTTATCAAAATAGTAATTAACTTCGTGTATTTTAATGGCATCAGTCTCAGACACCCTCATCCCAAACAACATCTCACAAATCCTTGCATAACTTGTGATTAGTATGTTTTCTTATGTATTATAGAATAATATTCCATAAATAAAAGGTTTTAGATGCATTGGATTTTGTTAACTACAAAAGATATTTTCAAAAGGGTGGCTCCCATCAGCCACGCACCTCCGTTCACTTGACTCTACACTAATTTAGTGTTTCGGCGGTGTGATACGAGGTTAATAAGTAATAAATGGTTTTGAAAAAGGATTCGGTTTATAATTTAGGTATTCCTTTTCTTTAATTTTACTGCTGCAAATCCGCCTCATCAGGAGTTTATTCGCATTACTGTATGTGTATGTACATAGTACATATATTAGTTATTGTTTAATTATTGAGGAGGTGAGAATATCACCAATATTTTGATTTCGTTTGTAGGACACAATCGGTAATTCTGAGAAAATTTGTCTACATTCTTGTTCTCTTGTAAGAATGTGCCAGTATTTAGTCAGTTTTTGTTTAAGATGCCGTATGCCTGGGTTATATTTGGTGACAAAAACTAAAAATATTGGTGATATTCTCACCTCCTCAATAATTAAACAATAACTAATATATGTACTATGTACATACACATACAGTAATGCGAATAAACTCCTGATGAGGCGGATTTGCAGCAGTAAAATTAAAGAAAAGGAATACCTAAATTATAAACCGAATCCTTTTTCAAAACCATTTATTACTTATTAACCTCGTATCACACCGCCGAAACACTAAATTAGTGTAGAGTCAAGTGAACGGAGGTGCGTGGCTGATGGGAGCCACCCTTTTGAAAAAAAGAAAAAAAAGCTCCTCCCACAGTTTGGGAATTAGTTTGTTGTCAGGTCAGTAGTCATTCAACTACAGAATGGCTCGTCGTTTCAATCGAAACGCAAAATCTAAATCCAAAAAACACCGATCATTTAATAACACAGCTCGGAAAGATAGAGAGCATAGAAACAAAGTGCGTATAGCACGGGAACATGTTTTTAATCCTTGCATAACTTGTGATTAGTATGTTTTCTTATGTATTATAGAATAATATTCCATAAATAAAAGGTTTTAGATGCATTGGATTTTGTTAACTACAAAAGATATTTTCAAAAGGGTGGCTCCCATCAGCCACGCACCTCCGTTCACTTGACTCTACACTAATTTAGTGTTTCGGCGGTGTGATACGAGGTTAATAAGTAATAAATGGTTTTGAAAAAGGATTCGGTTTATAATTTAGGTATTCCTTTTCTTTAATTTTACTGCTGCAAATCCGCCTCATCAGGAGTTTATTCGCATTACTGTATGTGTATGTACATAGTACATATATTAGTTATTGTTTAATTATTGAGGAGGTGAGAATATCACCAATATTTTGATTTCGTTTGTAGGACACAATCGGTAATTCTGAGAAAATTTGTCTACATTCTTGTTCTCTTGTAAGAATGTGCCAGTATTTAGTCAGTTTTTGTTTAAGATGCCGTATGCCTGGGTTATATTTGGTGACAAAAACTAAAAATATTGGTGATATTCTCACCTCCTCAATAATTAAACATTAGTGTTTCGGCGCTTTGCGTTCCAAAGCGCTAAACACATTAAAAGGCAGAAAAGACATTATTATTAAACAAGAGGCCCAGGGGCCACATCGCTCACCTGAGCAACAATTGCCTTAATTCTGATCAAATTAGCATTACAGTATCAACAATATCTTGACAACTGAGTACAGTAGATCTTGTTAAAAAAAAATTGAAAATCTGCCAATTTTTATCCACCTCTTATTTTTTAGTAAAGCCCCTTTTGTTGTTGTACCTGTAAGAAGATTTTTCTCTATTCCTATAACCCCCCCCCCCTCCCCATTTCGTGGCCCCACTATTCTCTAGGGAATCATGGTTTCATCAAACTTAAATCTACCTTTAATCTCATAACCTGTGCTTTCACATTAAGTACTGAGTTTTGTACCAAAAACTTTCCCAGAATATTTTTGAGGATTGTAAAACTTGATCCCACAATTGTGGCCTCACCCTACCCCCGGGGACCATGATTTGAACAAACTTGAATCAACACTTCCTGAGGATGCTTCCATTTTAATTTGAGTTTGTCTGGCCTAATAGGTTTTGAGAAGAAAATTTTTAAAGATTTTCTCTATATATTCTTATGTAAAACTTGATCCCCCAATTGTGGCCCCACCCTACCCCCGGGGACCATGATTTGAACAAACTTGAATCTACACTACCTGATGATGCCTCCACTCAAAGTTGAGCTTTCCTGGCCTAATAGTTTTTGAGAAGAAAATTTTTCAAGATTTTCTCTATATATTCCTATGTAAAACTTGATCCCCCAATTAAGGCCCCACACTACCCCCGGGGACCATGATTTGAACAAACTTGAATCTTCACTTCCTGAGGATGCTTCCATTTTAAATTGAGCTTTTCTGGCCTAATAGTTTTTAAAAGAAATTTTTTAAAAGATTTTCTCTATATATTCCTATGTAAAACTTGATCCCCCAATTGTGGCCCCACCCTACCCCCGGGGACCATGATTCGAACAAATTTGAATCTACACTTCCTGAGGATGCTTCCATTTTAATTTGAGCTTTTCTGGCCAAATAGTTTTTGAGAAGAAAATTTTTCAAGATTTTCTCTATATATTCCTATGTAAAACTTGATCCCCCAATTGTGGCCCCACCCTACCCCCGGGGACCATGATTTTAACAAACTTGAATCTACACTACATGAGGATGCTCCCATTTTAATTTGAATCTTTCTGGCCCGATAGTTTTTGAGAAGAAGATTTTTAAAGATTTTCTCTATATATTCCTATGTAAAACTTGATCCCCCAATTGTGCCCCCACCCTATCCCAAGGGGCCATGATTTGAACAAACTTGAATCTACATTACATGAGGATGCTTCCACTCAAATTTGAGCTTTCCTGGCCTAATAGTTTTTGAGAAGAAGATTTTTCAAGATTTTCTCTATATATTCCTATGTAAAACTTGATCCCCCAATTAAGGCCCCACCCTACCCCCGGGGACCATGATTTAAACAAACTTGAATCTTCACTTCATGAGGATGCTTCCATTGTAATTTGAGCTTTTCTGGCCTAATAGTTTTTAAAAGAAATTTTTTAAAAGATTTTCTCTTTATAGTCCTATGTAAAACTTGATCCCCCAATTGTGGCCCCACCCTACCCCCGGGGACCATGATTCGAACAAACTTGAATTTACACTTCCTGAGGATGCTTCCATTTTAATTTGAGCTTTTCTGGCCTAATAGTTTTGAGAAGAAAATTTTTCAAGATTTTCTCTATATATTCCTATGTAAAACTTGATCCCCCAATTGTGGCCCCACCCTACCCCCGGGGACCATGATTTTAACAAACTTGAATCTACACTACCTGATGATGCCTCCACACAAGTTTAAGCTTTACCGGCCTAATAGTTTTTGAGAAGAAGAGTTTTGAAAAATACCAACAAATTTTCAATAATTCTCAATTATCTCCCCTTTAAAAAGGGCGTGGCCCTTCATTTGAACAAACTTGAATCCCCTTTACCTAGTGGTGCTTTGTGCCAAATTTGGTTGAAATCTGCCTAGTGGTTCTTGAGAAGAAGATGAAAATGTGAAAAGTTTACAACGACGACGACGACGACAACGACAACGCCAACGACGACAGACAACGGACAAATTGTGATCAGAAAAGCTCACTTGAGCCTTTGGCTCAGGTGAGCTAAAAAGCTGACAAAAATAACATGTGTGTTATACTAAACAAAAGTGACTACATCAAAGAAGGTGAACGTCAGTTAAATAGCAAATACTACTGCAAAATTACTGATCCTAACTTTAGGCATCTTAATGAAAGCATCATGAATAAACTATCAGAAATGAATGATAACGGTGTACTTGACAAGGTATCTTTTGACTTTCTTCGGAAAGCTGAAAACACGAGGTTAGGGAGACTGTATTTGCTCCCAAAAATACATAAGCTCAATATTGAGACATTTAATAAAATCAAAAATAATGGATGCTGCAATGTACCAATTATTCCACCGGGTCGACCTATTATTTCTCAAATAGGATCACCCACCGAACGCATAAGTCAGTATGTAGATTATTTTCTAAATCCAATTGTGCAAACATTGAGCACGTATATCAGGGACAGCTCGGACTTTATCCTTAAACTTGAACATCTAAGACCACACGCAGATTGCCTGTTGGTCAGTTATGATGTAACATCACTCTACACAAATATGCATTTCGAGGAGCTAATTACGGCAGTTCAGACAGCCTACGCTGATTTTGATAAATCAGAATACGCGATTCCAGCTCCCCCCACAACAGATCTTTGTTTTCTTTTAAGGCTGGTATTAGAAAACAATATCTTTGAATTTAATTCAGTTTTATATAGACAAATAATAGGATGCGCCATGGGTTCTAAATGCTCCCCATCTGTATGCGATATTCGCTTACACCAAATCACCAATGAAATCGTCTGCAAATTTGCGGGGAAAGATAACATTATATATCACGGTCGCTATCGCGACGACGGATTTATTATTTTTCATGGACCTGAAACTGAAATTCATGAATTGTTCGCAATAGCCATTTCGCATCACCCTTTACTCAAATTCACGTATGAATTCTCTACACAAGAAATTAATTTCCTCGATACAACGGTGTTTAAAGGAAATAGATTTCAATCAAATCTAATCCTTGACTTCAAAACCTATATAAAACCAACAAATACATTCCAATATTTGGAACGTAGCAGTGCTCATAATTCCTCTGTTTTCAAAGGATTTATCAAAGGCGAAACTATACGCCATTTAAGAAATACAAGCAATGAAAATACTCTACTTAGTATTCTACGTGAATTTGAAATGCATCTCTTAAAAAGAGGCTACAGTGAAAAAGAAATCAAAACAAGTATACAATGTGTACTTGCAAACTATAGCAGAGACAATTCATTGAAAAATAAAAACGAAACTAAAAACCGAAAAATTCCTCTAGTTTTTGTCACCAAATATAACCCAGGCATACGGCATCTTAAACAAAAACTGACTAAATACTGGCACATTCTTACAAGAGAACAAGAATGTAGACAAATTTTCTCAGAATTACCGATTGTGTCCTACAAACGAAATCAAAATATTGGTGATATTCTCACCTCCTCAATAATTAAACAATAACTAATATATGTACTATGTACATACACATACAGTAATGCGAATAAACTCCTGATGAGGCGGATTTGCAGCAGTAAAATTAAAGAAAAGGAATACCTAAATTATAAACCGAATCCTTTTTCAAAACCATTTATTACTTATTAACCTCGTATCACACCGCCGAAACACTAAATTAGTGTAGAGTCAAGTGAACGGAGGTGCGTGGCTGATGGGAGCCACCCTTTTGAAGATTCATATTTTCAAAAGTATTCATGAAATACGATCCTGTATGTACTTTTGAAGTTAAAGATTTGTTAAGATAGAAACGTCATAAAATACTTTGCCATCGAAAGCTATCATGTTAAATTTTAAATTGTCTAAAATAAAAAAAAACAATGATACAAGATGTATTGAAAAATGTACTTTTGAAGTAAGTAAGTAAGTAAATAATTTATTATAGTGACATGTGTTAAAACAATTACAAAATGTTATACAAAATAGATAATGAAACACCCGGCCCACTGGGCCTATATGTCACTGCAAATACAATTATAACATATATACACATATTACACATTGCGTTTTTTATACAGTAATGATTGTCTGTTAAGGTAAGATTCAAGTAAATATTTAGAGGTTTGTCTCGGAAAATTTGACAGTAGAAAAATAATACAGTCTAAATTTGACATTACCAGTGTTGGATTATATCCTATATTATTAAATAATTCCCTTCTAAAATCAGAATAGATTGTACAATTCAACAGAAAATGACTCTCGTCTTCTATTTCATTTAATACACAAAAATTACATATTCTTTCATCGAGACGTTCCCCCTTATATTGCCCCGTTTCAATTTAATTGGGAGTATCCCACATCTGAATTGTGCCAAAATAGATCTTTGAGATTTTGAGATGTCCATTTCAAGGTAATTTTCAGTTTTAAAATTTGTTTTAATGCGTTTATACAATCGAAATTTTGGTAGTTGGTTTATCTTTTTGAATGTGAAATTGTTTATATATAAATATGAAAATTCATTTACATTTACAATCTTAATCGATTAATGGAGGCCGGATGATCAATAAGCTAACCATTTTAGATGTTTTAGCTTTATACTATCATTAAATAAAGGGAAATATTTATATATGAATATGATAGCTATAAACTACCTTTTTGTATCATTTAATAAAAAAACAATATATTTTAGCAATGTTATTTAAATATTTTGCTGTATATTCATATAGAGCTCTCCTTTTTAATGAGATAAATGTAGTGTAAAAAATAGACACGACCATCCAGCCCCCTTAATTTCAGTATTTGAAGTAAACAGATAAATACATTTATGTTTTTAAAACTAAGGTTAGTTTTTTTTTATAAAGAAGTACACTGCCTACATGCTAGGATCAAGTCTGAAATGAAATATTATCATAACATTTTTTTAATGGATGAATTGTTTTAATCTTAATAAGATGACTAGGTTTTTCTGGTGAAGAGTTTTGAGATATAATGAGATTTAAGGGAAAGTTTGTTTAAAAATGTCTTATATTCTGGGTTTTTTTAATTATTATGATCTGGTCACTGGGATGATTATCAGGACATGATTATCGATAACCGTCACTTTTTGAAAATAATAAATGAGTATTTTGCATACACTGTAATTTATTTTTGTTTAATTTATTAATGAAAACAGATTGTAAATTATTGTTAAAATAAATAAAAACCACAAGCATAAGAAAAATCATATTTTAAGAATTGAGCTGACACAAACAAATTGACCATTTAAGATTTGAAATGCAGAAATAGTTTTATTTGATTTAACGCTTACCTGGATGATTTTTTAAAAATCTTATGTAGAAATGATAAGATATCCTTATCGCTTTTCTGTTCGTTGCATTGATTGTAAAATCGCACAATGCTCACAGTATAAGGAAAGACATTGACATGCATTTTTAATGCCAAACTATGTGTTGCATAAAAGTAATATGGGTTACTGCTCTTAGAAAATCTGATAAAAGATGAAACGGAATATCATGTGCGTACATTGCAAAGAACAGTGTGATTTTATCTATACACTTTGGACACAGATCAGGTTTTAAAAAAACTGTCAAATTATGTGTAATCATGTTTTTCAAAACACTTGAGCATATACATGTACATCACATAAAAAACAAACCTAAGTATAGGCAATGCTTTATCAACCTGTCCGATAACTACTTTCTATCAAGTAAGAAACAGACGGAAACATCGAAATTATTTGATTGACAACCAATCTACATCGCTCGGGGCCTGTGATTCGGAGAAGAACGATTATCGTTTCAACAAATATACAATGTAGGTGAGGTGACTACCATTGTTCGGTATGACGAGACTTATATAGTTCTTTTCTATAAATTAATGTAAACATCTTGGGGAGTGTCATAAACCTTGCGGTGCATTTGATTTGATAAAGAATATATTGGTAAGATACCTTAAAAAAATCTTTTAAATATATGGGCAAGTCGTATTGTTTAAAGACATTGCAGAAGCAAAATTAAGCACTCTCGTATTAAAACCAGGAATCATTTACGTTTTTACCTATAAAGCTATATAAGAAGTACATATATATCGTAAAATTTATGATTTGAAGATTGATTCAGATGTTGCAGTAAAATATTTAAACTCACATTAATCTCCCCCTTAAGAATTGTTCTCTCAAACATATACTACTATACACATGTATCTATATAATTTATTTTCATCTACCAAGTATGATTCCTTTTATTTCTTACGGAAACTTATAGTTAGTTCATAGCTCTATGGAACAGTTGTAAAAACTGACAGGACTGAAATCTTTCGCCCCGATTATCGATTGATTGAAGCCTACAGCAACCTAAGAAAAATCACGGACTGCACGAAATTATAATAATGATATCAGAATAAAATTCCCATAGGAGACAATTTGGCTGTTTCTTTTAGCTAACGTACTAATGTACATTGACAATAATTTTGTAAATTTTACTTACTTTTAACAATCAATTTATTAGTTTGCTAAAAGAAAGATGTAAATATAAACGATAAAAGGATTTCTTTGGCGATTCATGCGGGTTATGAAAGTAGTGATAATTGCATAAAAAATTACATTACCCGCTAACGCGGGTTTTGTATCTTTTCTGCAATGACACAACCTACATACCCCGCTTGAATCACCAAAGAAAGCATGTTATTGTTTAAATAGCTCACACAGTTTATTTTTCTCGTTGGTTGTAGTTTACAACATAGAGAATATTACAAACATATACGCAATTTACACTTTATGCGTGAGTAGAGGCAAAAAAACCAATTATAATGGTTCTGTACAAAATATATATGAAGTATAAATGTACATTTTTATTTAGATAAATATATAGCAATTAATAACCAGGAGGTTTAGCCTTCTCGTTAACAATACTCAGTCTGATCAATTCATATATTAACTTGCTTGATAAGCTCACATTGTTTGAGGGGAAAAGCTCATTAAATTTGACAATAATTGGTCTAAAATAATAAAATTTTGGTATGTACTTTTCTCTTTTGTTTTTCAACACGGTGCAACACAAAATATAGTGAAATTCAACTCCAATGTATCTTTTATATACTTATATCTTAATTATGTATGCTGATGATACTGTCCTTTTGGCAGAATCGCCCGAGGGTTTACAGGATATGCTGAACACATTGCACAGATATACTGATGAATGGAACTTATCTGTTAATGTACAAAAAACCAAAATTGTAATTTTTAGAAACGGAAAATGTGTTAAAGATAATGAAAAATGGGAATACAATAGCAAATACGTAGAAGTAGTGAATCAATTTAACTATCTTGGTATGTTGTTTAACTACAATGGTAAATTTTTATCTACACAAAAGCACTGTGCAGCACAGTGTTCAGCATATCTAGTAAAATGAAAGATTTGAATTTTAATGTTGAAACTCAATTAAATGTTTTTGATACTTATGTAAAAAGTGTACTTAGTTATGGTGCTGAAATTTGGGGATTCCATAAAAGTCAAGATGTAGAAAAAGTCCTTAGAAATTTTTGTAAGAAGGTTTTGGGTGTCAGAAAAAATACTTGCAACAGTGCAGTTTATTATGAAGTAGGTAGATTTCCACTAGAGATTTTCAGGAAACAAAAAAAATTTAAATACTGGTTTAAATTAAGAAACAGTAAAAACTATATTTTAAAAGCATGCTACGAAGACATGGTGAAAAACAACGACATATGGATTTCAAATATTAGGAAAGAATTGTCCACCTTAGGCTTAGCCGATTTATATCGAACTACTATGAAAGAATCTGTTATTTTAGATACTATATTTAATAGAATGTGTGATGTCTTTAAACAAAAAGTTGTTAACGATATAAGCAATGCATCAAAATGTATATTATATAAACATGTTGTTGATCATTTTTGTTTACAAGTTTACCTAAAGAAACCAATTCATGTAAAATGTCGTAAATTAATTACACGCTTACGGTTGTCCTCACATGACTTAAAGATTGAAACAGGGAGGAATGATAATTTAACACGTGATTGTCGAAAATGTGAATCTTGCAACTTAAATGTAATTGAAGATGAGTTCCATTTTTTACTTATTTGTCCATCACTTCGTAGTTTAAGAGATAAGTATATTGAAAAATACTACTCCCGAAAACCAAGTGTCTATAAAGTTATACAGTTTTTATCTACCACTAATACTAAAGAACTGTGTAATTTAGGTAAATATTTATATTATGCAAACAAGCAACGAACTCTCCATGTGAATTATCCAAATTGATTATGTACACTTTGTTTTTCTTACTGTTTATTTAATATGTATATGTTCATATGTATAACCTTTGTCTCTCGGAATAAAGAACTTGAACTTGAACTTGAATATAAATTACATGACCTCCACCGTGACTGCATTGAAAGGCAACGATTGTTCTGCTGAAACAGTTGGTACACATCTGAACATACATGTATTAGTAGTAATTGATACTAAGTATTCAAAATTCGATTGGGAATATGTAAAAGTAGGTTTGATCAACAATTTACAATAATTTTATACTTCAAGAATCTGACTCAGCAAATAAGCAACATGTTAACGTTAAAATCAGATTTCCTGAACATGAATAATTAAGGAAAAGGTTAGAATGACGTTCTACTTAGTTTTCTATTCTTAGTAATTCAGAAATACTAGATTGGCAGATAGCAAACAAGATAATTAATCACCTGTATTGACCTCTTTACACACTATTATTCTACACCTACGTTAATTTGAATGAAAATTTTGAGGGTTCCTTTTTACTGGACAGCTCTTTAGTAATTTGCAGAGCCTATTTACGAGCAGTGTTCAGCAATAAGAAATATAAAACACAATATAAAATGATTTATTTAATATGCAAAAGTATATACAAGGGTTGCCTTGATCCAAAAGTAATGTCACACTATGTACCGCGTTTTACACTGACGCTGTATTGTGTAACATGATACATCAAAATTTTCCACATCAAAATTATAATTTAAAGTAAAATTTTGATTAATTTTACAAGTTATCCAATATAATACCCCATCGATTACAAAAAGAATACCGGGTAATTAGTTACCTTATGGGGAAAAAACGAAAAAATGAAAAATAGAGCATCATGGCCAATTTTTTTTATAGAGTACTAAATTACGAAATTCTACCAGAACGCAGAAATGAAGTCGCTAGCGTGTTGTGACTATCCTTGCTTCACGCTCTACAGAATAGATTATCTTCAGAAATATATATCACGATTCATTTAAATTTCAGATCTGAATTGAAATTGGTAGATATCTCAAAACACAAGTTTTTGTCAGTTTACGCGAAATTTTAACGATTTTATCGCATTTACGACATAACTTTTGAATCAACCATCGTATCTGTACGACATGTGTGGTTTTCGTCTTTTTTTTTCGTCAGGTGATGATATAAGTAAGTTGAGTGAAAGATTGACAGATATAAAATAATTAAATAAACTCAACGAGTCTTTGGTGTACTAGACATGATTATCGCACAAAGTTGTTTTAACGGATTAGCAGTTCTTGAGACAGAACACTGTCTCTTTGGAATCACGCATATCTGTAGAGTCCGAAAAGTGTCAATCACTAATTTAATAAGTTACTTTGTACGAAATGAACTGTGAGAAAATATTACAAAACCGATGTTATCAAAATAAAGCTTTTAATAAACAGTGGATTTTGCACGGTGATAATTTAAAAAAAATAAATAACACGTATTTGATCGGAACGCTGACCTCTTCGGTCAAGAAAACAAAAACTCAACCTCCGACGATAAATTCAATACATTTAGAGGTATGTCTTTGACAAGTGCTTTTAGCATTGTGATCCAAAGCGAAAGCGGGGGTCAATCAGATTAAACTACATGTAATTTAGTTAAAATTAAACTTAAAATGCATGAAAGAGCAATATTTTAAATGCTATTATCTCCAAAAGAATAAGAAACATTCTAGTACATGCATATGCATCTAGAGATTTGAGTAAGATCCAGACTCGCTTTGTTATGTGTACCATGTTGTAAGCGTGTATCGGGTGACATGGAACCGCCTGTATTTAAGTCTGTCCCAAGATATTTTGGATTTACATTTTGCTTAATTGCATTTTATTTATAAATACCTCAGGGTTCAAATGATGTTCCTTCAAAAGTATAAAAAATTTCCAAGATTTCTCAGTCGAAACGCCCCTGTTAGCCCTTCAGGTTACAATGCTAAAAAATGTGATGTCTACGGAGATTTTGTATTGCAGCAAGCCCGGATGATAACGTTGTAAAATTGCGCGATGCATTCCGAGTGTATTCCGAATGGAGAGAAGATGTAAACATTCCCCATTATAAATCTCCGTAAGGAATCTGTTTTCGTTCCTGTCAATTTTTCCGAGTGAGAGATGATAATGTGTTAATGAAATTATCTTGGAAATTATCCTTTTCAACTATTTCAATTGCACTTCTTTCACAGGTATGTGTATTTTTATTGAAAATCGTCCAAATGAGCTGCATAAATATCTTGGGACAGACTTTAAACATACAGAACACCTGATGTGTAGATGTTGTACAGATGTATGTGGTCACAATGGCTGATGTTCATTGATTCTGTTCATCATAAACTGTGCCCTTACAGTCTTTGGGAGATTCCTCATTCTATTCCCCCTTTTTCCACTCCTGCTCGGGAATCTCCCCATTCATGTATTTTATCATGCAGGTTTTTTAGAGCAGATAATTGACGTTTATGTAACAAATGGTTATATTCTTCAAAGATCCGAATAGTGATATTTTTCTGTAATTCACTGTTATTTGCAAAGTTACACGTGGTTATTAAGCCAATAGATACAGACAGAAACCAACAATTGGAGCCATGCTAGTTACCAGTAAGAACCGTCAAGTGGAAGTGATAATTTTTTTCAAAACCACACGAAAAAATGTCTAATAAAACAATGACCATTTTATAAAAAAAAACAAGCTAAGACAATAACACAATGATTTATGAATATAGATCATAATGTATCAAAACAAACGAACATTTCGCAATCAATTATTTTTTTTTAAAGTACAATATCAATATGCATTAATGTCAATTAATTTGAGTGCAAAAAACCTTAGTCATCATCCTCAATCAAGTGCGAGTTTTTCTGATAGCTGGCATGAGAAACGTATTTGAAAATACACCATACTCGATCGGAACAGTCCCTCGTAATGAGTTCGATGGCCTGATGAGAAGAAAATCGGAATACCGAAGTCTCCACCGCCTAAGTCTAAAGCTCGAGTGTTCTCGAGTCTAGTCCATTCCACTATTCAATTAATATTTTTTATTTTAATTAAAAACGCAATAATCTGTTTTAAACACTGATATAAAAACAATCTTATAATCCATTAATTCATTCATCCATTCTCAGAATACTCGGTATCGTTGAGAAATCAAGTTGGACTCGTTTTCGCTGATCTTGTATTACTATTTATAAATGTTCATTTTTGACGATACAGTTATCTAAACATGATGACGTGCACACCAAGAATCATACATTTCTAAATGGACACAGTTGTTGAATGGAAAAACCCTACAATTTTGCGGTTTTGTGTCTTTCTCAAAAATTTGTCGGATTTCAAATATTCATAATCTCCTCAATGCAATGATGCTATGCAAATACTTTTTTTTTTAATTTAAATATGGTAAACTAAGTTAGTACTGACATCATCATTGCGAAAAAGAGATATATTTAGCAAATGAAAGTTTTCAGAAAAGCCAGTTTTGATAATTAGTCTGATAATTAGATACGTCAATACGACTTTAAAATCTAACTTGCAAATGTATTATCATTAATAGCATATGCAAATAAAATCAGGGCGTAAAAATAACCATGAACCGTGTCTATTTCTCATTTTCTTATTAGATTTTCTTATATTTTTTTTCTAACTTTGACAAACAGGATCTGAATTATGATGCACGGTATTGATGGATTATATTTCATTCTTTTTTTCGTCATACGTGCGTCAGATTTTTGGTGACAGTTATTTTTACAAGTGATTTTCAAGCCAAAAGAAATCAGGGGAATTCCAAAACGTCATAATATGCATGCTACATATTGCACGTAAATACAACTTTTATTAATTACAATGAAACATTTGTGAGTCTTTCCGTTTTCATATCAATACTAAAACTTTACTAAAACTACATAAATAAAAAAAAAACTAACAAAAGGTTATATAGTCAGTCATAAAATTAGACAAAAGTACGTCTTAATTCCTTCCCATTAATACAAAATTCGCCCGACATGTTTCAGTGTAAGTACGTCTAATAAAACAATGTTTGAAAGATTATGCAAGCTTGCACGTCCTGCTGAGAATGATAGGGTCTGCTAGCATGCGCGGATCCAGAAATTATTTCTAGGGGAAGGGGGGTTGTCCGAGGAATAAAATTTTATGAGTCCAAGGTCTACATACGGTAATTTTCTGCTCGATTTAATAATGTTTGAATTTTTTATTTTGAATTGAACCTATCTTCTATATCCATGCGCTAGAAAAAAACATGCATACTGCACAAATCATATCAAATTCGATCTTTTAAAATAACCCCTATTATTATGGCAGTATTTTACAGTATTATAAGTTAATTATATTAGGGACAATTTATATATTGAGAATAATACAAAGTTCTTACAATTTCACATACATATTTCAATCAAATATATAAATTAAATTTTTTGAAGGGGTAGAGTTAATTCAATACATTAGAATAAATCTAAAATGATGTTATAGATATTGTTCATATTTTACCATAGCGATGGAATTTTAACTGTAAAATATTGTAGGGGATTCGTCAAGTTTACACGAATTCTTTATTAACTGAAATTCTTTTTCTTAAATCTTATATGAAAAAAGACTAAATACCTTTTTGAGATGATATTGAGATCTGCAAGTTTCTGTGAGAGTTCATCAGATCTGTGATTAATCAGTTCATTTTGAATTCCCAATGACTAATTATTTTATCCCTTTCACCAATTTAACTCATTCTCTGCGCAGGGTAAGAATTCTTTAAAAAATAGAAAGAAAATTATTTTATTTTACCTTAATTGCCCTTTGTTATCTCCTTCTTTCCCGAATATTTTCTAAAAGGAAAGAAATGTTACTTTGCAAGCAGAGAGAGAGAGAGAGAGAGAGAGAGAGAGAGAGAGAGAGAGAGAGAGAGAGAGAAAGAGAGAGAGATCAAAAGTTTAAAATGAACAGATTTTTTTAATAATTTGAGCTTCTTTCTGAAATATAAATGATGATATATTACATTAATTTAAATAATTTTATTGAGAAAATACAATAAATAATAGAAACGGAAACAGGCCAAACATATTAACCAATTAGAATCTAACCATTACCCAAAACATGGTAACTTTCATATAGTATTATCTTATCTATCTCGAGAAGAAAATGAAAAAAAAACCAAAAAAAACCCCAAAACAATCGTTTTAGAAAACAAAAGCTACATTTTAAACGCAAAAATAAATTATCGGAAATTTCAGTACTTTAATTGAATATATTATTGAATACATAACAATGTTTTATGTCATCATGTGATGTAAGGAATCATTGTTTCGGTTGTTTACAAGTTTAATTAGGGATTGCCCGGGGCATACTATCTGTGCCACTAAATGCATTTTGAAAGATCGGGTCGTTACGCAAGGACGCCTTCCTAACACTGAGAGACAATTTGATGCAAGCTGTGCAGTACGTCATGATAGGTTAAAACATCTCGGAATAATTGGACGCCTTTTTGTGAAAAATTATTTCGGTTGGCAAATCAATCACCGTTAAAGAAGTTAATAAAATTTGTAACCCATAAAGTGCAAAAAAAAAAAAGTAAAACAATAAAGATAACATTAAAAGAGTATGAAGGATTTTTGTTTGTTTATTCAAAATGGTCTAAGTAAAGTTATTTTGCAACCCCCCACCCACTTAAAATGGATTAATGATTAATTGTTCTAAATACAAATTAATTTTTCAAATTGTATTATTGTTACTAAAAAGCTTTTACCGTAATTACAGTATACCTTATATACTTGGTATTAAGACGGCTTCATATTCCCTTACTTCTGTCTCCTCTTCTTCTCACCCTTAACCCATTCCATGCTGAATAATGTTAATTAATCAATGTCATATCCGTAATCATATATAACTATTAAGTGTCCTTGTAAACACTAAATAAAACAGTACATGTTAATTTGATATAATACCAATGTATGTAAAACATAAAAATAGAACATATCAATAAATAAAAAACCATAAAACATGTGGAAAAGATCTTTGCTGAAATTAGCATTTAGTAGTATTGTAGTAATCGCTCCATTCACAACATGAGTGGTTGCCATGGATACGTGACCATCGGTAGCCACTTCCCCTGAGTGAGGATTTGGCACCGTGCCGCGCTCAGTTTGATTGGTGGGGACGTCCCGTCTTACGTTTACTGCTTCATTAATGATGTCCGTGTTGTCGGGAGTTGACAGCAGACGTAAGAACACAATGCTGTCACTCACGTGACGAATTACTCTTCATTTAGAAGACAGAGGACTTCCCCCCAAACCTCATTCCGTATAAAACACGACTCTCGGCATGGTAAAAATCATTTCCAACTTGTTAAAAAAACATTAAATCTTTATAAAAACCGGGAACATATATGTTAAAAAGCTCTATAGGATTATAAATATTTTCATCAAAACCGTGAGTATTGAAGATTTTTTAAAAATAGTTTCACTAGTTTCTTTTGTTGAAGTTTTTGTAGATTTCATACCTTGATTTATATCAGTAATGAGATGAATTATTTTTTGGTTTGTTTACAGAGTTAGGATGGCAGTTCCTAAGTGTTTAATTAGTGTCTTGTTTCTTGGACTACTACCCGTCACGTTAGCTTTGATAGAAAACCTGGAATACCCCACTCCGTATGCTCAGTGTCTCTACAGCATGTGGAAGAAGTCACGAGGCATCAAAGAGGAAGTTGCTTTGAGTATTTATCATCAATGTATTTCAAACTATCGATGGAAAACATCGCGATTTAGAAACTTTGCCGCCAAAAACGTTACCGGGGCAACCGTCCAATACACGGGTAGCCTGATTAGAAGTGCTTTAGGTAGAGTTGCTCATGGTCAGCGCAGAAGGAGGCAGGGTTTGGACCTTCGCCGTGAAAGGATAGAGTACCGTATGATGACTGACGATCAAAGAAACCGCTACCACTCTGCTCTCAACAGACTCAAATATGACGAAAAGGTAAGCTATTAACATTGAGTTTGCATGTTTGCATTGTTAAACCTCATCGACAACGACACTTAAACTTATTATATAAGAATGAAATATGATTTCTCTTATTTCCTATACTTTTTGTATTTTAGGGTTTTTTTAATCATATGACTTTTATAATTTTTTTTCATAATTTCTTTTCAATGCATATTTTTTCAATGTTTGAATATTCAAGACGGGTTTGATGTTATGCTTGTAGATTGAAGGGGAGTCCAAATACGACGTCCTTGCATCTTTTCATTCCGGAGCCACACAATATACCGCGCATGGTGGTTGTAACTTTCTGGGGTTTCACCGATTGTACACCTTAATGTAAGTTCTTCTTGTTACTTAATACACTTACTGTGTTTAATGAACTGTGTGTGATTGTCAATCGTGCGTCACGATTTACGTAAGCAGAACCACAGACTTCAATAAAGATATATCAATGTACATGGTCAACAGAAACTTATATCCTGTTCATTCTCCAAACAATGAATGATTGTTTAATGGTATTTACTGTCTGACATTTAAGGTCGCTTCCTTATTATGATAAAAAAATACAAGACAAATAAACACTTTTAAAGATAAACTGTTGCAGGGATAATAAATTCTATTTTCAAATAGGTACGAAGAAGCTCTAACACAAGTGGACCCTGAAGTTACATTACCATACCTCGACTCTACATTGGATTTTAATATGGGACTGGAAAACAGTGCAAACTCCATGATTTGGCATGATGATTTCTTAGGAACAAAGGAAGGATTTGTAACTTCTGGACCATTTGCAAATTGGAACACAACAGTAGGACAACTCTTTAGAAATGTTGGAATCTCTGGACGGCCTATGGATGATGAGGAAATCAAAAATGTCACTTCACGCACGCGAATGAGTGAAATTTGCGGAGACGATGCTAGCACTTGGCACGACTTGGAGTTTGTCCACGGCCCATTCCATCTGTTTGTTGATGGCGTTATGGGCATCATTGAGATTGCGTCTGAAGAGCCCGTGTTTTGGATGCACCACGCTTTCATTGATTACGTCTGGGAGTTGCAAAGAGAGAATGCAAAAAACAAAGGTGTTGACGTTACAGCTGACTACCCAGCACAGTTTGGCGATGTTTTCCATGGCCCAGAAGAACCTTTAGGTGACATGATGGAAGGACTTACAGTAATGGACGGTTTGAGTGACGCTTACATACGCGACATCTACAAATACGCTCCGCGACCAACATGCTCCGCAGAAAAACCATACTGTGGCTCGCCGTATCTCTTGTGTGTCCAAAATGAAAGAGCCGAGTACAAATGTCGTTCAATGAGTATAGAGGAATACGAAGACTTCAAGGCTAACGGTGGAGGCCATACGGGTATTACAACGACAACAACAACAACCACAACGACAACAACAACAACGACGCCGAAACCGACCACTACCCCTGAACCTTGCCCCACCCTCAGCCCACCATATCCACCACCTCCCAAAAACAAAGGAGGCGACCTCCACAAACCAATCCAAAACTCCTTTTGTGTTAACGGCCAAAAGAATGTTAACGAGTGGATTTATATTCCTGTCAGAGTTACGATCCGCCGACCAGTGGACTTTGGTAAATACCAATCGTATCCAGTTGTTAACGGCAAGCCAATGAAAAACACAGATATCTACGCCTCCTCTGGATACAGTAACCTGAATAGGTACATGCGTGGTTCACCCAAGCCAGCAGATTATGGAAGTTGTAAGAGCACATACAGCGGGGCTGGTGAAATATATATTCAAACAGATGGTCTTAACTACGACGGGTCGTACAAAGAATTTGCTATCGTAGATCACAGATTGGCAGTTTCTGTGTCAATTGCTTACGTTGCCATTAAAAATCCGGGATCAGGGCAGGCCGATGTCTTGATATCCGCTTATGATTCCTGTGGACGAGTCTGTCGTCCGTCCTGCCTTGTCCCTGGTTCCACCAATCTCTACCGTCCCTGTTCGGGTGCCCTCCGAGTCAACACGAAACAACCGTTGATGTTTGGTAACAACTTCGGAGACGCCGTCCTCGGAGTCTGGGACTTTAACTCTGAGAAATCGTGTCCTCAGTTTTCCACAGACCAAATCTACGTCTCGTTCTACTGTGACTACAGCGACCGATGGCCTTGGCCCACTGTATTTAGTCAACCAGGGGCCAAAGACCCACCAACGCCCCCTGCTGGAGTTCAGATTAGTAGAAATACAATGAAGCCCAGTCCTTTGCAGAACCTCATGTCTCCACCTGCCGAAGCATTCAAGCCAATACCTCCTATTATTGAGGCGACAACTGAACCTGCGATTCAATTAAAAAGTAAGTTATGTCAACTTTTGAACATAATCCCAGTCTTTAATCTCACATTGTACATCGCATTTAATATCATGATGTTGAAATATATATAATTATTCTTTATATTAACTTTTCAGAATGTCCGATTACCAATAAAGATTGTACAATCCTTATGAGTGACTGCAACGCACCGTGTGAAACGGGCAAGTCTTACCAGTGTGTGGATTCCTGCAACCGGTTTGCCAAATGCTGGGCGGGTTACTACTTCGTTCAGTTGTGCTACAAATCTCATTATGACCCCGTCTCAGGGAAATGTCAACAAGGAAAAGGACATTGTACGAACGAAGAATGGAATGGCTTACCACAAGCTCGCCAATCGCGCCGAAAGTTTTCTGGTGTTCGCGGGTTTGGAATTGGTAAATAAAGTTTCCCTTCTTTCCTCGGAACTGCGAGCGCATAGTACTTCTGATTAAAAAGATTTGTGGTTTTCAACAGAAAATAATGCATATGCTTTATTCTGATAATACAAATCTTTAATCCAAAGATATATTGAGTGTGCATTATTTTCTTTGAAAATGACAAGTTCAGTTCTTCAGCAAATCCGATATATATGTATATATATAAACAACATGAGAGATCTCTGTTAGCTATGAAATGTGCAGTGATTTTTGTTAGCAAAAAATCATACCAAGTGCAATATTTTGTTGTGATCGTATGTGCCATATTTATTTTGTATTCATGTCTCGAACGAAACCATGTCAAGTCCCAAACTCTACTGATAATGACCTTGTCAAATTGAATGTACATTTCAAATCTACAAATCGTCTTGACGCCTGTTGTTTATATATTGCTATATTTAGATCAAGAATTAGATTTGTAGAGATTAACATCAATCAAATCCTCTCTCAAGCATGTGCCAAACTGTTTTTGTTGTCATAATTATTCAGTGTAGTTTGGATATGGTTTCAATCTATCTTCATATACTTTCCTTGGTTCTTGGTTTCTTGATCCATGGAAATAGATGTGATGAATTACCTTGCACAGAAAAGTGCTTCATCATACATTTTGTAATTTATTTTTATATCATTCATTTCTGTTATATATCATACACAGACTTTTGTCTTCTACATATTTGAATTGTATGGTTCAAATAAAGTGATTTTGTAATGAATTATATAGTTTTATTGTTTGGAATGTGTTGATACACTGAAACAAAAACTCCGGAGCTGTATGAGAATATTGGTTATGACCATGGTTCAAGATTAGGAGAAGGCTGTGGGCATGGAACTAATGTTGTTGGTGTTTATTATTCTGCATGCGGGACCAAGTTCGGGTTTCCTCTTTCTCACAATATGTCCGATTATACTGAAAAAGTAGGAGTAGGAATGCCATTATAGACCAAATAGAATACAATTGCTTCTTTAGTAGTATTAGCGCTTACATTGGAATTACAAAAGATAGTTTTGAGTGACTTCGTCCATAACAAGAAGTTTAAACATACCATGTCATAGATTTACACGCTGTTCATTTGAAACGCGGTAAACCGTAACACTTCCAACAAGAGGCAAAAACCCCCAACCAACAACATTAATACCTACAGGGCACTCGGGGTTATGTGCATATATGTATTTACATTCAGTGTTTATTTCCCCTTATGTTTACATTCGAAATCTGCAATGTCCAATTTCTGATCCTGTCCTCAAGCACCTGTAAGTTTGTTATAGAATCGACAACATCTAAAAATAAGCATTGAATGCCGAAATGAAAAATTTAAATAATCATGTCATGATATAGAAGCTGTTTCCTAATATTTGATCCCTCTTACAAATATATCCAATTCTTTATATAGAATTCCAAATTTAAGTTGGAATTTGAGTTTCTTCAATGCGCAGCAAAGTAGTTCATGGAAATTCATGCTCTCTGTATGTGTCCAAAATGTATAGTCTTGTTTTTAAAACACGTAATTAATAAGAAATCTAAAAAAGATAGACAATTCTCTTGAATTTAAAAAAAAACAAACAAACAAAAAAAACCCAACACTTTTAACAAAACGTGGCTCTTTGTAACTATTTGGTATAGCGGAAGCTTTTACTTTGACGCTGTTTGGTTTTTTGTTTACTTTTAAAGTTGTGCTATTTATAGTAGCATTGGCGATTTGTCTGCCTACAGTCAGGACTCTGCCTTCAGCAGAGCCTGGCTAAAAATCAACTGGCAGATATTTGATGCGGCCTTCTAAGACCGTTAACCAGAAATTCTCCTGTTTTTAGAAACGCCCGACTTTTCAACAAAATTTAGGGCCGTCACATGAAAATACATGTAATATAGTTACAAAACTAACAAAAATATAACCAGGACAGATGTTTAGCATTGTGTTCACAATTATTTTTATTTAAACTAAGGTTGTTAAAACTAGCATCATTTCAAAAAACAAGAAGTAATGGATGGTTATAATTCATGTACTTAGTATTCTTTATTTGAACTGAATCATGTATATTGCGGTTAAGAAAGTTCATAAAACCTTTAATTTTGAAGACCGAACTTTTCTCAGTTTACAGTCATTTTAGACGCCCACTTTAGAGCTTCTGCTATTGGAAGTTTTCTTTTTTTTTTTTGGAACTGAATAAAATGTCTAAGAAATCAATCATAGAGCATAAAAACTTCGTGTAGAGATATCCTCGAATTTCATTAGAAGCTCGTTGTAATAAGATAGATATACGTAGCAGCCTATGTTCATGCATCAACACACAACATTCCGCATGCCGTGATGAAACGGAATGTTTGGTGTTTTTTTTTTAGAATGAATACTTTTTTTCCCGTGGATGAAACACGGCCTATATTAAGTATTAAATAACACTCCTCAAATTTGTTCTTACCCTAAAATACAATTCAAAAGTTAGGAACACACACAATGTATCTGATGGGCACTCCGTAACAGAAACGATCAATCAAAATATGCACAATCATCATTCTAATTATGAATTTTTGTGGTTTTATTAAAATAATGTAAGTGCTTAAAAAGTTTTACAGGCGTGATATTGCCGCGTTATAAATTAGAGTCTAATTTGACGTTTTTATTCTAGAGTAAATTTCACGATTAAAGAATTGTACATGCTCCAAACCGATGTTGCTGATTGGTGCCATTAGACTGTCTAACAAAGAATATAAAGGCCATACAAGCGAAAAAAGACGAAATTCATTTTTGCTTTGACCAATACAAATCGCAAGATACGTTTTTTTTTTAATTTTTGAAAAAAAAACCCTCAATTAAAACAAAAACACCAATCGATTTTTTAAATGAAAAAAAAAACAATGAAGCGTAGTCAAAGCAACTCGGCCAATTCTGGGACAAAATTATGGATTTATAGAGGCTGGTTTGACAAATACGGATACATTTACTATAGGAATACAGAGGAAATTTTATTTTCCCCAATTCCAATAGATTAAAACAAATATTACAATAGCTGTTTTCCTGACATTGTAATATGTGAGTAATGATATAATTTTCTACCCGTTATGCTAAAAATACTAAATTCTACATTCTGGTTTTAAAGGGTGTCATCTCCAAATTTCAAAATGCCCAACATTTTGCTAATATTAGGTGTAAACAAATGTAGATTCGCACAATGGAACGCATTATTCTGTGTGTGAAATGTCAGAGGTTTTTTTTTTCAATGAGATTTTATGATTTTCCCGAATTTGTGGCATAACTTTCAGACCAACCCTCTTACTTTCAAAATGCTGTCTCCTATATATACCGTTCTACCTGGAGGGTTTTATTTCTGTGAGAACAGATATTTACGTTTGATTTCAAAATGAATACATGTACATATATTTTTTCTACTAATTAATTGCGATTTTTGAACTGATTGCACGTAAATTAAAACCTTCAGTTCATTTTTAATAGATATTTTGCTTTTGAAACGATACCGAAAAGAGGTATATAGTTGAACGTTAGTTTATAAAGTTAAAGAATCCATTTGGCATCAACATTTTTTTTATTATCTAAATTTAATCGGTTATCATACTGGTTGGTTGTTTATAGATTGTCAAAAAGTACATTTTGTACATACGAATTAAAAGAATAAAGTGTCATTGTTTCCGCGAAAAAAACAATTAAAGGAACGGTCTCGTGCTGTTGACTTATTAGCTATCAAATTAGTCTCTCTAATTCATCATTTCAGATTGTAATTACCTGACCTGTGAATTAATATATTGTTGTGCTGAACACCACACGAGTTAAGGTTAAGGTTATATTTTTGCTCATCAGATTATAACAAGATTTTTTGAAGGGTTGATGGCAACAGAATTTTACGACAAAGATTTTTACAGTATGAACACTTTTGGATAAAATACCAACTCTTAAAATAAAAAGCCACAACAAATAAATGCAATCTAGAACTCTCATTGAAGTTTCAGTAAACGAACTGAAACTTTTTTTATTGGTACATAGTATTTGCATACACCAATGACCAATGACTTTCATTACACAAGTGAATGACAAGTACTTGCCGTTGTGACGTGACCTTGTGCTATAAATAGTGACCGTTACATGGCCGTTATTGTTACAGAGGTCCTCGTCTTGACGTCAGTACAGCTCGTCCTAATTCCCGTCAATGCCTAGGATTTCTTGAAACTTTTGCTTATTCACTAAACCGGATATATCTGATATACATAAGGCTGCACTGCACGTGTATCCACAAAATTCCACATTATTCTAAACACGGTGATTAATCAGACCAGGTTTTTCAAACATGCCAACTAAAGACATGCAAATCAGTGTAACTTCAGAACTCAAAACTTAGTGGTTTCAAGGGAATTTCCCTTGTTTTATACGAACTTCTTCATCTTTGCATTTCATTTGTAAATTTAACATTTGGTTATTATCTTAAATGCATTTCAGTCTCAGATTAGCTTTTCGTATTTCATATTTCATATGTTTATTACATTGAATACCATGGTAACAAGGTAACAAGCAACAAATAGAACAATTAGAACAAGATTCTGCAGATCATTTGAATCCCGACGACTTCAATCTTTTTTTAGGTTTATTCATTTCTCGCAATATTCCAATAACTAAAAGTTTACTTAAAATTAAAACGCTTCCTACATTACTAAATAATGTTTTGAGCATCCAAACAATCTAAATAATTTCCAATTTCAGTCGTACGTGTTTATAGTTTCATTCTAAGATGGCCAAGATGTTGTAGAAATCATTGCGAGTGTGTGTTTATTTTTATTGTAGTGTTTTTGTTTTTATCTCTTTTACAGATTGACCAATCGTTGGCTTTATTCTACGATTGAAAAACATTGGTTATGTTAACACGAGTGCATCTATTTTTACAGCTTTGACGTGGTTCAGAGGTGACGCTTGGGCAACTAGTAAAAAATCAATCATTCACTAATTTATGATCATCGAACATTGTCACCTATGTCGCTTGTTCGGTCCAATTCTCCCAGCCCGCAAATAAAAATCCCGCGATATCAATGGTTGACGACGCGTGACGTCACTCAAAACGTGGTTATTTCCTCGAGAACCATTGAATATAAGAAGAGATTCAGCCAAAATGAAACAGCAATAGACTCGAGACTGCAGGACAACACTTATTCAAAGGAGCTAATTGGATGCAACAAAATATTTTTTTTTTAAAAGGTATATCTTTTTTCTGTTTAAAAAAAAAGCCTTCCTAAAAACCCTATAAATACTTTTTTTCTACATTTGGTAACATTTTGAAATATAAAACCTAACAAAATTGTTTTATTTTTTAGATGACCTACGTTAGTGTTTGCCTGCTGGCATTATGTGTGCTATTTATGAAGACAGACGGCCTTCTTCAATCTCGAGACCTACCTATAGAAATGGCAAAATGTTTGAACAGGTTTTACAGTTCCTGTACCATAGAAGAAGAGGTCGGTCTCTCTATTTTACACAACTGTATACAGGAATACAAATGGAAGCCTAATAGAGAACGACAATATCCAGAGAAACGATTAAGTCCAGAGGGTCAGAGGTACTTGGAAGGGCTGACAAGAAAAGTTCGCTCTCTCCACACCTCTCGGGGCAAGCGACAGGCCGCTGTGAGAAGGAGGAAGGAATACCGGATGTTGTCCGCCAACGAAAGGGCAAGGTACCACAATGCCGTCCGGAGACTCAAACAAAGCACGGTAAATACGATTTTTGAATACTGCCATCACTTAAAAATATTAAGCAATCTTTCATTATATAGAGATACATGTATTATATTAAGCGATCTTTATCATATAGAGTTACATGTATGATCATATTTTTACTGTAGGGTGGGGAATCAAGCCGTTATGATACGATATCCTCTTTTCATACTGGTGATATTGAGCAAACTGCTCACTTTGGATGTCATTTTGCTGGATTCCATAGAGAATATTTAAAAGTGTAAGTCAGTCTCTCTCTCTCTCTCTCTCTCTCTCTCTCTCTCTATTTTCCTTTAAAATATCAATTTTTTTCTATTTTCATCGTGTACTAATGCCGAATGATTTTTCGTAATTTAGGTATGAAATGGCACTGCAAGAGATTGACCCCACCGTAACTTTACCTTACTGGGATTCATTACTGGACCAGTATATGGACGACAGTGCATCTTCGCTCATGTTCTCCCCTCAGTTTATGGGAAATGGCAATGGTGAAGTGACATCAGGACCTGCAGCTAATTGGCAAACGGAAACTGGTCCACTAAGAAGAAACGTCGGTGTGGAAGGAGAACTGTACCTGTATGAAGAAATTCAAAACATCACAACCAGAACACGTTTTGTAGAAATATGCGGAATGACCAGAGACATGGAGAATCATGGTTTGGAATTCCATCATGGCGATATTCATCTTTGGGTTGGAGGGAACATGGCTGAACTCAACACTGCAGCAGACGATCCCCTATTCTGGATGCATCACGCCAATGTCGACAGAATTTGGGAACTTCAGCGACAAAATGCTTTACGAGCTGGAGTTGACATTGATAACGACTATCCAACGAATCCAGAGGAATACGGGAACGAGTTTCATGCCCCTGACGCAGAGTTCGGGTTGTTGAGACCCGATTTAACAGTCCGAGACGGCGTC
This sequence comes from Magallana gigas, assembly GCF_963853765.1. Classification (NCBI taxonomy): domain Eukaryota; kingdom Metazoa; phylum Mollusca; class Bivalvia; order Ostreida; family Ostreidae; genus Magallana; species Magallana gigas. Next base: position 52,356,781 of record NC_088855.1, read on the forward strand.
CGTCGTAATATGATGGATGGCTTATATATGTACGAACCATCTCCAACTTGCAGTGCCAGGTCAATGGACTGTGGATCAAACCAACTGCGGTGCGTGCAGCTCAACGGGAACTACATTTGTATATCTAAAACTTTACGAGAATACCAGAGGGACTTAGAGGAGGAGAGAAATGGTCAAAGACCTGGAACCAACAACAACAACAATGGGGGTGTTAGCAGGCGACCGACTTTCCCATGGGTCAATACACGTTGGTTTAACAGGAACAATAGAATCCCATCGCCACCACAACTAGTTAATCCCGAAGCTCCTGAACAACTTACATATCCACTTATTGACCAATGTTCCGCATTTGAATATAAACCAATTCAAAACAGTTTCTGCGCAAACGGCAGAAAAGATATCAAAGAATGGGTGTACATTCCAGTTCGGGTGATAACACAGAGAGATCCATCGTTCACAAAGTACGATTCCTATCCAGTCAGAAGTGGTAACATCCGGTCCGGAAGTGACATTTATTCCCTCAATACATACACCAAACTTAAGTCGGCTTTAAATCCAGGTCGTCCAGATTGTTACCAAAAATGCAAGTCTTCCCAAACCGGGGCAGGAGAGGTATTCGTCCGCACGGACGGAATTTCTTATTCCGGAACTTATCAAGAGTACGCCATTGTTGATCAACGACTGCCCGTCTCCGTGTCTGTAGCTTATGTTGCCGTGAAGACTCCGATTCGGGGAAAAACCAGCGCTGTTGTTTCAGCCTATGACTCCTGTGGTAGAGTCTGTCGCCCATCATGTTTAAATCTCCGAACCAAGAAATACGAGCCATGCTCCGGAGCCATCGACATTACCACAAAATTGCCACATTTGTACGCATATTCGCTTGGAGACTCTATAATGAAGCTGTACGAATTAGATGGTTTTCCGCAGTTCAACGAACACGAAATCTTCCTCTCTTTCTTCTGTGACTATAGCAACAAGTGGCCTTGGCAGACCGTCATTAATCAACACATTCCCCAACAATCCTTTTCTTGGACCAGGCCTACCTACCCCGGAATAGAGGGTCCGAGACGGACCGCCCAACAAACAAGCCCTGTCCGCACGAAATTCAATGGGGCAACTTCTTTTGCTGGCACACTGAACAGTAAGTTATAGAATTGTTATATCAGTACTTTTTCTGTCGAACTGAAGTTTTATTCGGAGAAAATTCTTGTTACATGTATTGCAAATTATCTATTTAAATAACACGCCTATTTACATGTACATTGTATATTTTTTGGTTTTTAATTGCAGAATGTGATCTTGGTAATGGATGTATCATACAGAAAACAGGTCCCTGTACCAGCCCGTGCTCTGAGAATCAGATCTACGAGTGTACCAATTCCTGCAACAAATTCGCAAGGTGCACCACGGGAAAATACTTCGTTAACCGGTGTTATGGGGGCCATTTTGACTCATCGACCTTGAAGTGTAGACCCGGAATGGGAAAATGTTCTATGCACGATTACATGTTATAAACGGTTAATCTGTGATACACGACTATGTGCCAATAATCAAATCATCTGTGATAGAAAAAGTGTAAAGAACTATTTATCATTTCTATTTTGTTACCAAAGAATACCGGCTAAAACGGTTCTTCGGGTATTTTTATATTTTGTGTATTTTCCAATGTTTGTCTAGATTGATGTAAATTTTGTGTAACCTATATTTAACAAATGAGTATTATGCATGTAAATTAGGGAATATACGCACACTGATCAATAACAGAGTGATAACGCAGAAATCCATTAAAATAACTTTTATATAACAATATATACCTTTGTTTGTGTCTTTAATTGTGGTATATATGATATAAATGAGTAAATAAACGTAAGAAATTATCAGCTTTCAAGGAAAGAGAATCGACCTAATGAACAGCCTAATCCGTATAAAGACGTCAGTAAGAGTCCACATTTATCTTGTGGGAAACCGCTCGCGCACCCCTCGGGCACACGTCCGTTGTCTGATTGACAAAACACAAGTAGATCACTGTATTAAAACCACAGAACGAGGAATTTGATTTAATTCTCGTTTGTTTTAGCCCACCGTCCTTTAATGTTGAATTTATTACCGTTGTGTCATAATGAAGTCATCGTGTGGTCCCACATAATGCATGCTATAGTGTGTCGCTTTCCTTCAGAGGGACGAAAAGTTGTGGGTTTTTTAAAGAGAAATTCCTTCCTCTAATAAGTTAAGTACATGCTAGTACAGAGTATTTGTTTGGAAATTCCCTTTAATTTTTTTCAAAATCTAATAAAATCTCTTCAACCATTGTGTGTAATTGCGTGTTGCATTGAAATATGTATACACGTGCATATGTGTTGAATTTGCTAGGGAAAAAAAGCTAAAAACAATTTTGCATATTGATTCAGTAAAAAATACATTGGCCTACATGATGAATAAGGAAAATTAAATCGCCTGCCTCGCACACTCATCAATTTTGTCTTCTTTTTGCGCACTCGTATTTGAATATCAAGTGTTTAAATTCGGAGATTTACTGGAATAATATAAAAATCAGTTGTACATGTCTTATTTAATTGGTCCTCGTAAGACGTTCATCGATCTATCTTCATCTTTTTTTAATTAGTTATGTCTGGATTTTTTTCTTATTTTTGAGAACTGTTCTCGGTCTATCAAACATCACTTATCAATCATTTTGACATGACAAATGGGTTTCTCGGCTATATCTGTTTAGTTTTCATCTTTTTCTACTTAATTTTCATTTTTAAGTACATGCATTGACCTTGATAACAATGTCATTGGTGATCGAACGCAGAAAAGATTCCTAGAAAAAGGTGTGCTACCATAGTTATGCAGGATCACTAATACTAGTATTATTATCTCACTTTACTTGGTTTATACTGTCCTTTGCTACCTAAATTATTTGTTTTAGGAATTAAATTGGTAATTTGGGATAAAGCACACAATCCCGGCCCAATAGTTTCATTTCATCGTGTTACCCATTTTTAACAGTCTCTGACCATAAACTAACCATACATTAATATACCTAAACATAGTAACTACACTGGATTTCTATGGAACATCAATTCATGGCAATTTAGAAAACTATTGTAGACAAGAAAATAACAGGTAACTGAAATAAAACATAATATATAGCGTAATACCGTGAAATAAATAAGTTTTGTTAGTATTTGAGAAGAGTCTTTACGTGTTACTTATAACCCTCACACATTAACTCCTTTAAAAATTTCTTTATCAGAGTATGCATAAACTTGTAGAAATTGAAATTATGCTTTGGTTTAATTTATACCAATTTACAAAAAGTATTATATATTAAAAAACTGACAGGAATATGTTATTTTCTATTTAATATTACACCTGCTCCATTGATTTTAACCTTTTCCAAATATTCTACAGGTGGAAGAGGCGGTCGGCGTGGAATGCCCAGAAATCTGCAATGGCGTACAGGGGGACATCATAGGTGGGGGAACCCCCGTGGTGCATTCATGGGGTAAAATAGGGACACACCCACGGTTACATCTGTGTCTGTGTCGGTGACCAGGGGTGGTAGTTTGATGGTTGATTGGTTGTGAGGTGACGTACTTTATCCGTCCTTTGTTCTATACGATCTCCAACTTTTACAAATCTGTTAGAAATGTGTAGAGAATTTGTTTGTGTGACTGTTATAATAAAAGTATCTTGTTACTAGAGTTGTTTTTCCTGTGATGTCGTTGATTAAAAGAAAAGGGAGCAAAGTGCGTATGAATACAAGCAAAATTTACTGTATATTTACTTCTTTGTTCTAAAAAAGAACACAAGAGATTGCATATACAGGAATTGAATTTAAAAAATTATTATTTTATTGGATAGGACATGATACATAATTAAACATCATAAACAGTATACACGCCGAAGATGTTTGTTTTAATTAGTGTTAACGTAAATAGAAACAATGTGCATGTACGCTGTCAAATTCGTATAATAAATGGATATCAACAATCTATATCAACCAAACATTTTTTCTTGTAACATTTTAATTTTACACTTATAAGTTCAGTTTAAAGGAATTCTTAACACTGTTCCTGGTATGTCATTCTTTGAAAAATTGACATCCTAATATTTGTAATATTTTTTATTTTTTAAATTTCCAGTGTAATTTTTCAATACTTTTCTTTCTTTTTTTTTTGGGGGGGGGGGGGGGGGGTGGGGGCATAAGACCATCTTTTTTAATACTCTGGAAAGATTAGTACAAAAAAATATATACAAAAATGTTTGTTAACGGAGATATGATGTTGTATGTACACTGTTAATACACAATAAAAATGATTAGTTATTTTAAACAGAAACATAAATAATATGTTATTTATGTCTCTGTTTTAAACGATAAAAATATTTACCAGCAGAACCAGGTGCAAGATGTAATGGGCAGCCATAAATTGGTGAAATTGTAAAACTGGTGTGAAACAAGTGAACAATTTATCTCCTACAAACACCTTATTTTCATTAGTGACCAGGTACATGCAATCAATCAACAATTAAAATTTTGAAAAAGAACGAGTAAACCGCAAGCTTTCCATCTTATCATATTAAGATATATCGTTTTCATAGCGAAGTCTCCAAAAAAGTATTGTAAATAAATTACAGGGCTTGTACGGATGATGGGGAGTACTAATAAACACAAAAAAGTCTTGATCATGATGTATGCGTGTAAATGTTTTTGTAGGTCAAAAGCAATTCTTATAAGGAAGGCTTTTCAATGTATTTAATGAATATTGAATAATTTTGAATCATTTTAAATTAAGTAAATATGTATTGCTAGATAACAGTGAAAGCTAAATGAACTTAATTCACAGGACTTTCAACATATAATAAAGCGTTCATTTTGCACTTAAAACTTTTTTGAAGAGTTATTTTCCCTTGATGAAAACAAGAAAATTTTAATTTTTCTCAAAATATTTGCGGTAAATGTTTTCATTTTTTTTCATGTTTTATTAAAAAGAAAGTTTATGCATATAATAACCAAGATATTTGTTTGAATTTCAAGTTACTTTTTATAATATACCTTAATAATACATGTGTTGCCCATAGATTTCAATGTTAACTTCAATGTGCAATAAATTGGACAATATTCAGAATATTGATAATTTCTTTTGTAGAGTATTTTTATTCAATAATAAATTCAAAATGATATGTTTTTAAAAGAATATCGGACCATTCATTAATTATCGGACCATTCATTCATTAATGCCAACATAGTGATGTCAATAAACAGTTGAATTGAATTGATTTAAGTACAAAATGTGGTCGTTATACATTGAATACATTGTCAAACATTGCAATTTATGCTTTTAACAACAAATGGACTGCCTGCACTTCTCTGTCATTCTACTTATACTTTCTAAGTTTACATACATGTAGAATGTTTTGATGGGGGAAGACCAGTCTTGTACATACCAAAAATGTAAATATTTCATGAACTGACTTGTTTATGCCAAAACCTATAAACACTGTTGCAACATGTCAAAAAAAAAAAAAAAAAAATATGCAACAAAATATGTTTTACATGTTGTTTTCATAAATATTTCCACAATGATTAAATTTCTCAACCAATTTTTAACCATTATCATTAACCATGATTTTTTTTCTCTTTGAATAAAATAATTTTTGTAGTTATTTTTAACATGGCTTTGTTTCTGGTTTTTCTTAGACACTGCATAACCCCCTCCTGGCACTTATTATATCATAACAACGCGTTTTATCTGACACAAAAGCAAATAAGTTTTCTTCTCAGATATCTACATCTGGTAATGATCTGTGTTTATTAAAATAAATATTTCAGTATTATGGATCTGATAATGGTAAAATACCCTTTTGAGTTCAAAAGACAATTTTTATTATTTAATTAAAAACCCCACTCATCTAAGTTTCTTTAATGAACAAATACACACACATTATTCCATCAAAGTTTTTCATAACATCTATCAAGACACAAAATGTTTACATCTAATCGGAACCTTTGATCAGTTTAGACATGAAATTCTAGTTGTGTAGTGGTGTGGTCAGAATGCAATTTTCTTCTTCTTCTTCTTTGGTTCACTCTTCTTCCTCTCTTCATCCTCCAACTTCCTCTCCAGTGCCTGTCTCCTCATCAGCTCCGTGTCCTTGACTGGCGATGATTCTGAGGAACTTCTGCCTTTGGCTGGACTCTTCTGAGGTGAGCTGCCGGGTGATGATTTCACAGGACTCTTGTCAGTGAGTGAAGCTGGTAATCTGCTAGTCTCCCAAGAGTTGATGGATGGAGTTTTCTTCTCATCAAGAGAGTCGTCATCTGCTTCATCTGCTGCAACTGGTCTGGTTATATATGCATAACGAGTCATTATTTGTCTGTATAGATCCTGGTTATCTTCAGAAAACCCTGAGGATCCAAGTTTCTTCACTTCTTCCTCAAATTCTTTTGACATGATCATTTTATTTTCAAAGGCTGTGCTCACAAACAATGGAGTTTCAATGTGCTTTCTGGATGTTTTAGCTCCCTGGGATTTGTAGTCGTCAATCTCTTTGTCTTTAGCTCCTATGATTTTAACCAACTCCTCATTTCTACGTGCCAATTCTGCAACCATAGCTAGAAGAGGTACATTGAAATTTTCTGAAATCAATTGACTGTCGGCCTGCGTACACTGAAACTTCCACACAAAGGCCATTCCTGCCAGTTGTGAATCAACATAAATGTCTAGCTTTTTCTTATTCTCAGTGACAGTGACCGACATTTTCTTTGTTGAATTCTCAAGGCAGTTTTGGATTTCATCTAGTATCCTTGTAGCTGTAGCCTTCACGCTAGGATTCAGTGAAACTGTTCTTTTTTCCAATTCAGCACCTTCGAGACGCTCAAACCAAAAGTTACAGTTGTCTGTGAAAAGAAGCTCATAAGAATTGTGCGTGTATTTGCACTTGAATAGATACTGTTGTTTGTCGATCGTTATGGGCTGCCATGGACATGCCTTTAAGTCAGGCTTCCACTTTCTTCTCCATTCGACTTCTGACATGTTTTCACCGTTTTCACCAAAATAACCCTACTTTCAGTTTACGATAAGCTAGCAGCGTTGTTTTCGTAAACGCGTGTAAGACTAACAAAAAAAATAGACAGTAGTTTCTTAAAAACTTACAACTTTTGTTATTGATTATATACCAACACATATGTAATTAGGGCTTTAAAATATACGGATTATATTTTTAATCAAATATAGGTCATTAGGCCTAGCCATACTTTCAGATTTGCATATTGGCGGGAGATGAAAAAGTTGCTGAGGTGACAGTTGATGTACGATGCGTATATATGTTAAAAAAGGTAACTAGGCTAAGTTGTTTTAAGAAAATGCTAAAAAGTTGAATAATTTGGAAACAAATTGTGTACATTGTGTGTATTTCTATTAATTCTCTATTTTATAGTTATATTCTTGGTCATCACGTTTTCTGCATAATCGTATTTAGGCCTATAACACAGAAGTGCATACCTTACGTTATAAAACGAAATAAGTTCATGCGAATGAATTGGTCCCAATATTAATTTTTCTTAATGTATATAAGCTTTAGCCCTAAAGAAATGAAGAAAACATGAAAAACGTTGCTTCCATGAAAAACAATCGAAAGTGAAAGTAAAGTTTGAAACTGTTAAATGTCCATCATTTATGTACAGTACAATACCCTTTAAAGGGATTATAACTTGTTATATTGTTATATATATTGTTTTAGCGGGTTTGACACTTATTATGTCAGAAGTTGACTGACATCAAGCTGTTTATTAAAAGCTTAATAATTTCTTATTCTTGATGACTGTTATTTACAAGTTTTTATTTATATAATTCACAATCAATTGAATATTCGAGCATTCAAACTCTAAATGCACAAACACATGGACTAGGGTTTGAATTTTCTAAGAGACTGTGGTCATACTTAGCTCATGGTATGACTTTTCCAAAAGAACTCATATAGATAATATACACATGTATGTATGGGCAGCGGAAAGGGCAAAAAATACATTTTTACAAAATCAACGATAAACTAAATTCAGCAATCTAAAATAATATTATCAATGACCATAAGTGCAAAACCAACAGTCTTCTTTGCAAAAATCAATGTACATAAAATCAACCAAAGATATTTAAATACAAATCAAACACAAAAAGTAAAACCAACAGACATAAATGTAAAACGAACATACATCAACATGAAACAAGCGGACGCACAAATAAACGCCAGGTGGCGTTCTTAGGAAGCAATATACGTCATCGATTATTGGAATCCGGGATGGTTCGCACCTATTCTGTTTCGCCCTGAGATGTTTCCCACCTCGATGTTTTGCACCTCGATGTTTCGCACCTGCATCGGAGCGAAACATCTCACTGTATTTAGATATTTTTCTCGTATTAGCATTCCTCTGTCAGTCTGAAATTAATTATTACCTATAAAAGAATTGAAATATGTTTTTAAAAAACCTATTGAAACAGTGCTTGTCTTTATGCATGCACCGCCAAGAGAACGTGCTTGCTTGATTAGGATTTTTATTGACTAATTTTATGAAGCCATGCCGTTTTATATGGTTCAGAACAAGAGGTGTGAACTGTGTTGTAATAACATTTATAGCCTGTCATTCACTTGAGAATTACCTTTATTTTTATATTGAAAAATTCGGGAATGTTAATTATAAATGTATAATATTATATTGTTAGCATAGCTCTGTTTTGGGGATCATTTAATTACATAAATTATCTGCTTAAACTTTGCATTACCCACCCACATCCTCCCCTGCATCCATTATTTAAACTACGCCTACTACCAATCTTATTCTTATGGCAAAAGTCAAATTCGTTAAAAAATTTATTTCTATCCGACTTTTTTTAATTCTATAAATTGTTTATTTAGCGGATGGCAGTAAATACAAAATTTACAAAGATGTCAAGTTGTAAAGTTTGCATTATTTCCACCCAAAAAATTAAAGTGATACGAAATGCAACAAATGACTGACAAATTTTACGTGAATAGAGGCGTGAACATTTGGTTTGCTATAATTATATCTATATAGATGTGCCTTAGCCTGACGGAAACGGAAAGTCGTATAATAAACATTTTGTTTAAATTGTTATCATCAAAATATGCATTAATTAATGCATACAATGTTTTCTATAACCAAGTTTGATTTATTTCCCTACAGTCTTATGCATTGCTTGTACAAGTAGTTGGAAGAAAATATAAGACATGGCAGTATTCATGTCGATAAGCTTGAAGTATTCTGATACATGCACTTAATTTTGATTCACAATGTACATGTGTCTTGTAGCATTTTAAAAATGTTTCTTTCAGATTTTTGAATATCATCATGTTTATGGGTAACAATTAAAAGACTTTTTTATATAAGACTGTACAATACTTGATTATGCATATGTTTTTATCCGAATATGAAAATTTGGAACAAATGTACGAGTATAAACAGGTCATTAAAATATCATTAATAATTTTGAATAAATCATAATAAATATATGGGAATGGAAATAATATTTAACCCTAGTTTTGCTGTAAGAATAAGACTGGTAAAAATCGAAGTTAAATAGTGGATGCAGTTTGATAATGTAAAGTTGAAGCAGATACTGGTAATTTATGTATTTAAATGATCCCCAAAATAGATCTATGCTAACTATATATACATTTGTAATCAACACTTCATTACATTACATCATAATACAGTCACATGTTTTGCTCCGAGGCAGGTGCGAAACATCGAGGTGGGAAACATCTCAGGGCGAAACAGAATAGGTGCGAACCATCCCGGATTCCAATAATCGATGACGTATATTGCTTCCTAAGAACGCCACCTGGCGTTTATTTGTGCGTCCGCTTGTTTCATGTTGATGTATGTATGTTTTACATTTATGTCTGTTGGTTTTACTTTTTGTGTTTGATTTGTATTTAAATATCTTTGGTTGATTTTATGTACATTGATTTTGCAAAGAAGACTGTTGGTTTTGCACTTATGGTCATTGATAACATCATTTTAGATTGCTGAATTAGTTTATCGTTGATATTGTAAAAATGTATTTTTTGCCCTTTCCGCTGCCCATATGTATGTATACTTGCTGAGATCAACATTGAAGTCACGGAAATGTAACATAATTAGGGGCAGAAGTTTAATCAACCTAAACCAAGAAACACAGAATTATACCTAATAAATTGTCTGCTTCGGGGCTAGAAGTAATTTTTTCACTGGTTAAATGGACTTTCAACCACAATTTTGATGTGTATGGTTGGAATTTTTACAGTCTCATTAAACCAACATACATTTTGAGGCCATGGTCGTCAGGAGGTTTACCTGGGTAGCTAAGTGGTAGAGCACCTGACTAGAGTTGCAGGGGTTTCATGTTAGATTTCAGCTTCAGCCATTTATTTTTCGTTGTATTTATATGTTCATTCCTAGATCCTTTCCTACTACACATAATTAATGAGACATCCAAAGCAGATTGTTAATTAAACTGAAACTGAACTTGGTTTATTTTACAACGATTGGTAAACAAGTTCTACAACATATATTAATATCTTTCGTTGGCACGGATGTTAGGGCGAGGGGGTCATTGATGTGGGAGGAAGCCGGAGTGCCTGGAGAAAACCCACATGTTCAAGCAGGCGACCACCATACCTAACCTGTCACATAAAACCACTGTCGATCACGGGATTGAACTCGGTTTGCAGCGGTGATATCTAAGCAAGCGCAATTGTTAATTACAAAGAATTGATTTTATTCTTTGGAATATATATTAGAAAACTTTAAAACTTATGCATCCATATAAAGAAATCTACTAATCAATCTGGGTTTTAAGAGGACTTGCCTCTTTAATCAATGAACACAAATTCCAGATTAAGCCACATCTTGAAAGTATTTTAGATATTGTTGATGCTAGTTTATAGTCAGAATTTTCTTGATTTATTGTGGTGAAATTGGAAAATGATAGCCTGATCCCAAATCCATGCAGAAAGTTGTGAAAGTTTTGAGACATTTTTATCCTACTTAGTCCTTTGAATGGTCACATAGGGCCTTCTAGACTACATACAGAAAATACTTTGAAATGAAGTTCCCAAAATTGTATTTTATCTTTTAAAAGCTTTAGCTGAAATTCCCATCTTTATGTTTCCAACATGACCTATTTTTTCGAGCCCTATGCACCTGATCAGCTGAATTTTATTAAACCCAATCCTGATGTAAATGATATACTTATCGATTATCACTACATTATTGTTGACAGTCATGTTATCTAATGACTGGTATGAAAAATACATAAGAAAGAGTTTGTAATCCTTGTCTCGTCAGAGATGTACTGTAACCACCTTACACTATGATTGTAATCACACAATTCATTTTTAGTGTGACCCATTGACAGTTTAATCAGAGAGGTCAGGGTCCAATTGACCTTTTTTTGGCTTCTGAACCACTAGTACACCCTTGATTTGCTCTGAATGACTGATATAACTCTTATGCAGATGTGAGATGATTATCAGAGGTTCACTTGTGAATCACCTTGTTTAATTCGTCTTAGATCCTAAACTCTGTACATACCTCATTAAACCTAAATGAATAATGGTTTGTTTTTTTTTAACTCAGATGAGCTGAAAGCTCAAGTGAGCTTTTCTGATCACTTTTTGTCCGGCGTCTGTCTGTCAGTCTCCGTCCATTTGTAAACTTTTACTTTTTCACCTTCTTCTCCAGAACCACTGGGTTGATTTCAACCAAACTTGGCACAAAGCATCCTTAGGTAAAGGGGATTCAATTTTGTTAAAAATGAAGGGCCATGCCCTCTCTTAAAGGGAGATAAGAATTATTATACCCCCGCAAACGAAGTTTAGGGGGGTATATTGGTTTCACCCTGTCCGTCCGTCCGTCTGTCCGTCTGTCTGTAGACGCAACTTTGTCCCCCCTATAGAATTTTTTATTACTGCATGGAACAGTTTGAAAATTTGTACATATGTTGAACACCATCTGAAGATGTGCACCTGCAATTTTTTTTGAGATCAGACAAGATTTAATGATTTTATGACAGTTTTCATTTTCCTTATTCTATATATTGTACACTAATGTTGAAAAGTAAGGGAGGTAATCCTTACAGATTTTATTAATTAATTAATAGAAAACACTCTAAAATATATTTATATATAAGTATTCTATCAACTGACAATGCAAAGTTGTTGTTTGTCAGTGATAAATTCTTAGGAGCTAATAAAAACATCAAAGACAAGTGTGGCTGAATTCATTTGTCCCAAGGGAGCCATTATCTGAGCCATGGTTCAGATGGAGCATGTGTTTAGGGGAAATTGATAATCTGTAAAATGGGTGATGGTTTTGGGGCTATTATAAAACTGTTTCATGTAAACAAAAAGTTCTTCATTATAAGGAAATAAATAATTATATCATTTTTAATAAAGAAGTTAAACTATTTTTAGAGGTTGTTTAAATTTATTTGTCAAGTAAGTTGATGAAGTGACCCTATTGGGTATTAATTTAAATGAAATTCAAAATTACTGATATGATTGTAGTGTTTTGATAATTTTAAAATTGTTTGTAATATTTAAATTTTCTTTTTTACATATTTTTACATAGTATGGTAATTATGGTAATGTTTTGGGAGTTTATTAAATTTAACAAGCTCATCAAAGAAAATCATAGTCCTATGGGATCAATTTTCTGATATGGAGTTCCATTGTGCCATAGGAGAAAGTGAGGAAAATTTGAAACAACTAATTGCATGTGTCAAGACTCTTATTAGAAAGATATTGAAAGTTTTATCAACAGATGAGCATTGCTTGGCTACCGGTATTTCCATTTACTGCAAAGGGAGGGGTTATTGTCATTTTGTTGGTTTTTCTTTAAATCAATTAAATTTTACTAAAAAATATATAATCAGATACATACATTTGTAAATGTATTACTGTTATAGATATGTATTTACAGAGAAATTCTGACAATTTTGATTTTAATTTTTCTTTGTTTACTAATTTTTTTTTTACAATTCTATAATTTTTTTTTGTATGTGTTCCAAACCTTTATTTTTGTCCCATTTGAAATTAGCCTTGTGGGGGTATTAGTCCCATTAGGACAGTTCTAGTTAAAGATTTGTTCTTCTCAAAAACCAATTGGCCAGAAAAGTTGTAATTTGTATGAAAGCATCCTCAAGAAGTTTAGATTCAGATTTCTTCAAATCATGATCCCTGGGGGTACAGTGAATATATAGTATTACTAATATGCAAGCATATTGACATTTGTTGATCTCAGTTGTTTAGATTTTGGCCCTGGATAATTCTTAGGCCACACAAGGAGTTCAACGTTTGATGTAGGTTTATATTTTGATTTATATGAACAGTTGTTTATAATCTTTTTGAGAATGGCAATGCTCAATATGTGATATAACTATGAAATTATCTAGTTACAAAAGGGGCTCAAAATGAGAATATCTGTTGAAAATTTAGAAAATCTTTTAATCTAATCTAATTTACTCATTCATTGTCCCTATATTTTAGATATATTCTCATAAAGCTGATTTTATTTTGTCTAGTGTTGCTCAGGTGAGCAATTTGGACGATGGGCCCCTTGTTGAGTTATTGATAAGATGTTATTTGTACAGTAACACTCAAAAGGGAAAACTCGTCTAAGGATTAGGAAGGCGGTGTTATTTCTATTAACCAGTTCTCCTTCAGATACAATCTAATAAAAGCTCTTCTCTCAGATTCTTTTCTAATTTCAAACTTTGCTGATATCAAGATACTGAAACTTACACGTGTTACAGTAATACATTACCTTACAGGAAGTAGTCTTTGAAGCAGATAAAATTTGCAATGGAGAGACAGAATTGTAGTAGGCAGACCATGTATCACCTGAAGAGGATTGGCCCTGCCCCCAACAGACCCAGGGTTGTCAATGTAATGGAGTAAGTAGCACTATGGTGAATCTCTCATCCAATAAGCAGTTTGAAAAAAAGTGTATTTCTTACAAGTATGAAAATTCATGATGCTAAATCAGAAACTCCAACTTCCATGACATTGATTTCACTATTTAGGTGAAACTGCTTATTTTATAATTTTCAACATATCATTGCATTGATAATTTGATTAAGATGAGTTTTCGTTTCAGTTTTTTTAAGGTGACAAATCTGATTGGAAGGAATGCCCTGCAAGTGGATTTTTATATTGACTCAAATGAAAGGATGCAGTCCCACATGATTTCTCGTTGCCATGCTCGCGTGGTGCGACAACAAAACAATGACCACAAGTTGTTTGATGATAGTTTAAATGGCATCTTTGTTAACCATATAAAGATCAGAGGTATAAATGATTTTTTTTTCTTTAAATGAACAAATGTGCAAATAGTATTTGCTAAATTTAGGAGGAATTGACCGTGAATTAGTGTTGTGTTATAACCCAAGATCATCTACCGTATTTTTCGGGGCATAGGCCGGTATTTTTTTTCTCCAATTAGCGAGCCCCGGCCTATCCCCCGGGATCAGCTAATCTTAGACTGAAAGTTGAAAAAAAATTAACAGTAAAATATAAAATCCACTGTTTTTATCGGTTGTACTGTTGTAGCAGTTTATTATGAGGGTTGGGTTTTTTTTTTCATCCGTTTGAACTATTGTTCGATAGTTGTCACGTTGATAATTTTTGTAATGACATCGTGAGTAATGAAATGTACAGTACTGTACGAGGTATTTCTTTACAATCCCAATCAAAAGAATTTTTTCCCACGTTTGTGTATGAACCCTGGAAACTATTATTGCGTAGTAAAAAAGAAAACGAAACCGGGTAGAATGTAATATGACAGAATTTTGGTGAATTCTTCATGTCTGCGTTCGTGGGAATCACTGGTCTTGGGTGTAGAATAAATCAAATGCTTTGTGTTTTTAGCTCACCTGAGCCAAAGGCTAAAGTGAGCTTTTCTGATCACAATTTATCCGTTGTCTGTCGTTGTTGTTGTCGTCGTCGTTGTTGTAAACTTTTCACATTTTCATCTTCTTCTCAAGAACCACTGGGCAGATTTCAACCAAATTTGGCACAAAGCACCACTAGGTGAAGGGGATTCAAGTTTGTTCAAATGAAGGGCCACGCCCTTTTTAAAGGGGAGATAATTGAGAATTATTGAAAATTTGTTGGTATTTTTCAAAAATCTTCTTCTCAAAAACTAAGCCGGTAAAGCTTTTGTGAGGAGGCATCATCAGGTAGTGTAGATTCAAGTTTGTTCAAATTATGGTCCCCGGGGTAAGGTGGGGCCACAATTGGGGGATCAAGTTTTACATAGGAATATATAGAGAATATCTTTAAAAATCTTCTTCTCAAAAACTATCAGGCCAGAAAAACTCAAATTAAAATGGGAGCATCCTCATGTAGTGTAGATTCAAGTTTGTTCAAATCATGCCTCCACACAAAAGCTTTACCGGCCTAATAGTTTTTGAGAAGAAGATTTTTGAAAAATACCAACAAATTTTCAATAATTCTCAATTATCTCCCCTTTAAAAAGGGCGTGGCCCTTCATTTGAACAAACTTGAATCCCCTTCACCTAGTGGTAGGGTGGGGCCACAATTGGGGGATCAAGTTTTACATAGGAATATACAGAGAAAATCTTTAAAAATCTTCTTCTCAAATACTATTAGGCCAGAAAAGCTCAAATTGAAATGGAAGCATCCTCAGGAAGTGTAGATTCAAGTTTGTTCAAATCATGGTCCCCGGGGGTAGGGTGGGGCCACAATTGGGGGATCAAAGTTTACATAGGAATATATAGAGAAAATCTTTAAAAATCTTCTTCTCAAAAACTATTAGGCCAGAAAAGCTCAAATTAAAATGGAAGCATCCTCAGGGAAGTGTTGATTCAAGTTTGTACAAATCATGGTCCCCGGGGGTAGGGTGGGGCCACAATTTGGGGATCAAGTTTTACATAGGAATATATAGAGAAAATCTTTAAAAATCTTCTTCTCAAAAACTATTAGGCCAGAAAAGCTTAAATTTGAGTGGAAGCATCCTCAGATAGTGTAGATTCAAGTTTGTTCAAATCATGGTCCCCGGGGGTAGGGTGGGGCCACAATTTGGGGATAAATTTTTATATAGGAATATATAGAGAAAATCTTTTAAAAAATTTCTTTTAAAAACTATTTGGCCAAGAAAGCTCAAATTGGCGTGTAACCATCCTCAGATAATGTAGATTCAAGTTTGTTCAATTCATGGTTCCTCGGGGTATGGCGGGGCCACAATGGGCACAATATATAGAGAAAATCTTTAAAAGTCTTCTTCTCAAAAACTATTAGGCCAGAAAAGCCCAAATTTGAGTGGAAGCATCCTCAGATCAATTCAAGTTTGTTTAAATAATAGTCCAGGGGTAGGGTGAGGCCACAATTGGAAGTTCAAGTTTTACTTAGGAATATATAGAGAAAATCTTTCAAACTCTTCTTTTTAAAAACTATGTGGCCAGAAAAGCTTAAACTTGTGTAGAGGCATCCTCGGGTAGTGTAAATTCAAGTTTGCAAAATCACAGTCCCTAGTGGTAGGGCGGGACTGTGATGGCGGTTTGAATTTTTACATAGGAATATATAGAGAAAATCTTTAAAAATATTCTGGGAAAGTTTTCGGTCCAAAAGTCAGTACTTAGTGTGAAAGCACAGGTTATGAGATTAAAGGTACATTTAAGTTTGATGAAACCATGATTCTCTAGAGAATAGTGGGGCCACGAAATTTGGGGGGGGGGGGGGGGGGGGGGTATATAGGAATAGAGAAAAATCTTCTTACAGGTACAACAACAAAAGGGGCTTGGTATTTACCAAAAAATAAGAGGTGGATAAAAATTAGCAGATTTTCAAAAATTTTTTTAGCAAGATCTACTGTACTCAGTTGTCAAGATATTTTCATACTGTAATGCTAATTTGATCAGAATTAAGGCAATTGTTGCTAAGGTGAGCGATGTGGCCAGTGGGCCTCTTGTTACAATTAATTTTCTGTTGGATGAAATAACGGTATTCTGGTGTTGTGGGTATATACAAAGGTGTGAAACCCGTGACTAAAACACAGCCTGGGGGCACGTAGTCTACTGTACACCGTTACACTTCATTGCATTAACTGTGTTTTTAACATTACAACTTCTCTGCATAAGGGCAAGTCACTATTTAATTAATTAATGGAAAGAACACCAATTAAGGTCAGACGACACGTTCCTCGAGAATCTTTTTTGTATCTCCTCGTAATAAAGAGTTCCAATAAAAAATATTAATTTTATAATTACTTTAGAAATCATCAAAATTTACTTAGTTATGGTTATATGTCTTGATGGTCGAGTGGTTAGAACCATGACCGCTCACTGTCAGACGAGTAGAGGTTCTAGAGGTCGTGAGTTCAAATCCCCGCCCCGACGGAGATATAGTTCTAATACAGTGAATTTCGCTGTGGTGTAGAGGTATTTATTTTTATATCAGCAATTGAAGTGTATTTTCAAGAAGATTATATAGGAAATTGCATACTCTAGTATTTTGCAGAAATGCCTGGTAAGGTACTCTAATTTTTTGCAAGAAGGCTTGTCAAAGTAGTAGTAAACCATTAACAAATTCCTGGAAAAAGTTATTTAAAATTGAGGAACGTGTCGTCTGACCTTAAATATTTTATGTTTTGGTATTTTGTTTTCTCATTCATAGCGATTACGGGGGATAACTCTATTTGAATTTGAAACCACGTGTTGAGCTAATGGACGCCATACCCCGTCTTTACAAGTGGCTTGATTAAATGAGATTTAGCAATAAGGTATTAATCAAATATAAAAGGTTTGGTAAAATATTAATTAATACTTAGTTCTACCAGACAGAACCACGGAGGTTGGTGTTGCAATTAAATTTACACTATGTAAAATTACGATACACAACGATACACCAACGAATACGGAAGAGACCAAACAGCCACAAAACACAGATTAATTTTTAAAAATTGCTTTAAATATATATGTTAAGCAAATTTAATAACTTTAATTACTCTTTTGACTTTCTACATCGATATTCTGAAAGTATATACTTAATACGATGACTTCCTTAATCAGCGGTCATACTTTCACTATAGCAATCATCGATTGAAAATCGGCTTATCCCCCAATTCGGCTAGTCTACGGATTTTTCTTGAATTTTGTCTAAAAATTAGCAATTCTGCCTATGCCCCACATCGACATATGCCCCGAAAAATATGGTACAATAATATCATGTTGCTCTTTATTATTATTTTAACGACTTTATTATTACTCTGTATAAGCTGTAATGGTTGTGCAGTGTAAAGTTTTGTGTCAGTTGTGACAGAAAGATGAAATGTTTATTCGCTCTCTGTGTTATCTCTGTTCTGGTGTATACAGAGTTGTCCTGGTTTCAGGCTGTGTCATTTTGTGCGAGGGCGATCGAGTGACCTTTGGTCACCCAATGGGCAGGGACATTCCTTTTGGGACCTGGGAGCGGCAGGTCAACAATCATCATCAATTTATTGTGAGTCCACACTAGTTTTCACAATGTTCTTTATTTTGTGTTTGCATAGTTTCTTTTTATGCCCCCAGTTTTTATTGACCATTTTTCATTTTATTGACCATTGCTTATTTGTTTGCAGAGGTAACACATATTGAAATGAAATTTGGTATTAAGATTCATCTTAATAATATCTTGCTCAAGTTTGATTTTGGATAAAAAAGAGCAGTTTTTGACAGTTATGTGCCTAGGATTTTTAAAAAAATCCAATTATTTGCAGTTTCCATTCAATATGTGTGCAGTTACCTTGAAGCTGTTTTGGAGGTCATATCAGATCTTTTTTGAAGTCCAGTGTAGGACTATAATTTCTCTCCTTTTGACCCATCTTGCATATACTTTACAATAATACTGTCTCTAGGTAAGGGGTTACAGTGACCTTGAATGAAGTTTCTATATTAAAAGGTCAAGGTCATAACAGATCTTTGTTTAAAATTCTTGTTCATTTCAATATTTCCACTTACCTGCCTCCTTAACTATTTGCAATTTCCCTCTAATTCCCCATACAATGCGTCGATATAATTTGTATAGAGTGACTACGGTATGACCTCCAGTTATCCCCTAAACTATAACTCTTCAGTTTTCTCTCGGTGCCATTTTAGACATGCGGTTTTCCTCATACAGTGCCAAAAAATTTGATTTTGGTGTTTTTGGATGTAATTATTGCATCTGGAAGATGGATAATGAGTTTAAAGATTGTTGTAAATGTTCCGGTAAGATGAACGTACTAGACAATCACATTTTTTGTTATAAACATCATCTTTGTAACAAGGCCTTTCCATGCGAAGTGTAGAAGATGGTCCAAAGAACAGCGGGACAATTCTTGTTTCAGCCCTATGTTTTTTCTCTTGGTTCTTTCTGCATTTTTTTACACCATATACTACTTTTTGGACTTAATTAGGATGTGCTATGATCAAGAACAAAATGAAAGTCCTTTAAGTTCTTCATATTTATATTTATTGGGGGCCCTTTGAGATGGTCACCATCTCAATGATGTTAAGTATTGTGGGTGAATATTTCCACCACTAAATACTTTCTTCTATTGCTAAAAGTGTGAACTACTACCAGTGGTGAATTTTTTGTTTACAGTTGTGTTTGATTCTTTTTGATAAATAAAAAAAAAACATTTTAAATACATTTAACTTTATTCTTTAATTTAGTTTGAAAAATGCTGTTGTGAGCCAAAATCCACAGTGAAAAAGGTAGGACAATGCAACCAAGTGAAACTGAGAACACTTTAAAAGTCCAATATTCTTTATGTTTAGAGATGAAATTAGTTTTCAAATTAATTAAACTTGTTTTACCATCATTGCATTTTTTCAGAGTCCTAAAAGGGGAAAATTTGTCATTCCCAAGAAAACTTCCCCAAAAAACCTTGCTGCCAAGAGAGAGAGAAATCAAACTAGGACATTTACACAGGCGGATATTCAGGATCTAGTAAGCCTTGCAGTAATTTAAATACAGCTGCAGTAATCAAAGATTCAGGCACACTTTATCAGAGGTTTACAGAGAATCATCTATTATTGATGTTTCTTGTTCATGTCGTACAATCTTCTGTTTAAAATTATAATCCTTTCAAAATAATTTTAAAAAGATTAATATCATTAGAATCTATAGCATTAAAAGTGCTCGATCGTCATGGCCATTTTTAGACTATTTTAATCTCTTGGAGAAGAAGAGCTCTTTATAAAATATTTACATGCCACATTTTTTTTGCTTGTAAAGTGTGTTGAAAGCTACGTTATAACAGTGTAATGCACACAGGGTACTCAAAGGTTAAAATGATGTGTTTTATTATGACATCACAAACGTTGAACGCTGTAAACTGCAACGTCACAAGCGAAAATCAAAGTTCACGCTTGTTGCTGTTACTGTGACTCTTCCATTAATATGAACTTACCCATTGGATAAGATAGGAATTTTAAGGTGTATATCACATTTGCAGACAAGGCATGAAGTTAAAAAATGTAAATATAAGCATTAAATCATGATTTTTTGAAGTATACAGTCTCATAACTGCAGCGGTGTGTGCATACAAATTTTCATAACGCGCCAACACACGTTACTGAATTTGTATGCACACACTGTTGCAGTTATGCGACTGTATACTTCAAAAAATCATGATACATTGCTATAATATTCCGAAATATTCGAATTTTAAAGCGTAAATATCTGTCTTTATTAAATAGTTTATAGCTGTAAAACTCATATCCAAAAATTTAAGGTAAATCTGATAGGATATGTTAACCACCCCCTTAAAAGCAATAGATGATCAAAAGAATGAGTTCCTTAATGCCAGCAAATTTGTTATTTAAATATCACTCACAATGCCAAAAAAAAAAATAAAAAGATTTGTCATATGATTAAGGAATTAGTACATATAATTGTTTTGTAGAAGGAAAAGAGTAAAGCATTGTTTCCAACATGTTCCAATGAAGACAGTTCATCAACAGCTGGAATCAGTAACTCAGAAAACTCTGAAACAACAGCACCTGGTGATAATGTTGAAGTTTCAACAAGAACCACAAATAAACAATTATCAGAAGGCCCTGCTGCTTCGATTTCAGACACCCCAAAAGCAAAAGGAGACCTTGAAATCTTAGATACTCCTACTACTACAAGTGTTAAAATCTCAGAAACTTTCATAATAAAGACAGATGTTGAAATCTCAGAAAATCTAATAGCCACACCTGTTGTTGAACTCTCAGAAAATGTCAGAACCACAGCAGATGCTGATATCTCATATATTCCCAGATCAGATGCTGACATCACAGATATTCGCAGGACAGATGCTGATATCACAAACATTCCAAGATCAGATGCTGATATCTCAGATATTCCAGGATCAAATGCAGACTTCTCAGACACTTCCAGATCAATTGATGACATCTCGGACATTCCCAGATCAGATGCTGAAATATTGGAAAATTCCAGATCAGAAGCTGATATGTCAGACATTCATAGAACAGATAATGACATCATGGACACTCCCAGAACAAAAGCAGACATCTTGGACACTCTCAGATCAGATGCTGACATCTCGGATATTCCCAGAACAGATGCTGATATCTTGGACAATCCCAAAACAATTGTTGACATCTTGAACATTCATAAAACAGATACTGACATCTCGCATATTCCCAGAACAGATGCTGACCTTTCAAACACTCTCAGAACAGTTGATGACACATCGAACACTCCCATAACTACATGTACAACTGTTGATGAAATATCCCAGGCTCCTGAATTTACAGGGGATGTTGAAGTTTCAGATAATCTTAGAACTACTATAAATAATGAACTTGTAGACATTCCAAGAATTACAACAAGGGAGGAAATCTGGGACATTTCCAGACCAACAACATATGATGTTATCCCTGACAATTTCAGAACTGCTACACATGAAAACATGAATAGCACAAGTGCTGCGGATACATTTCTTAATGTTTTGAATGATTCTTCTATTACTGATGTACAGGTTCAGCAGAATGAAATCCTGGGTGATGAGAGGGAATCATTAGCTGACAACCAGTCCAACCCTCTCTGTGACTCTACTGACATTGATGTGTCTGAGTTAACATCTGAGAATAATAGTGGACTTTTAGAGCAGGGAGTAGATGTTGATGAACAAGTTGTTACAGATCAAGAGAAGCTAGCAGGGAATTCCGACAGATCACCCCTCTGTCCCACCCATTCCATGAGAAACGACGCTGTTAGTGATGATGATTATCAAAAGGAGTTTGAATTCAAAAGACCAGAAGTTGTGGATAGCCCGAATAAAATCACCATTGCAAGTTTGGTTGAAGAGGAGGAAAGTGATTTAGAGGGATCTAGATTCATTTTATCAGACTCCATAGATTACACATTCAGTGAGCAAGAGATGGAGGAAGACGATATGAGTTTTGAATCTGACAGTGACAGTGTAGATCCCAGAGAAAGTAACAGCACGGAAACCTGTAGTACTTTAACTGTTAAAGAAAAGACCTCAACAGAATGTGACAACAAGAACGTGAGTTCTGAATCAGACAGTGACAATGACATGATAGATCTGGGAGAAAGTGACACAGGGGAAGGAAGAGGTGGAGAAGTGATGACTTCTATAACAGGTGAAGGGAATGAGGTCCAGACATCGGAGATCTTATGCAGTGGTGAATTATTGATTTGTCCAAATGCTGCACACACTAACCGCCCTGACCAAGGAGAGAATTCACAAACAGCACAGGTCTCTGAGGATGGTAAGTCTCTTTATATAAACAAAGGTAATTGATTATCGATATTTTAATTAATACATTCTTTAATCAACTATCATTAGTTAATTTTTAAATGTATTTTTGGAAGCCACTTATGGTATTTCCAATGTGCAATATTGCATTATTGGTACTTTTGAGCAGCTGTTGTGCACGAATAAATAACAGGTTCTAATTTTGTAAACCCATTCTGTATTATTTCCTTGTCTGCTGGTGGAACTATGGTTATGATGGGCAAGTTCATACAGACATGCATGTATTTGAACATTCAGTTACGAAATATTTGAAAATGATCAAAAAATTTAATTGGAGGATTGATTTTTAATCTATTATTCAACAGAGGAATCCCATGTGCTTATTGGTCAAAGCAAACCTAAGGAAGAAGTTGTTTCAAGGATTTCACCAAAGAAAGTGATTAGATCAAGCTTCAGGTTGACCGATTCTGTGGAATATACCGTGGAAGAGAGTCTGGCAGAATTGGAGAGTAGAAATGAAGTAAATCAAGAGGATACAATGCAAAAGATGGAAGAAACTGATGTTAAGGATGAAGAAGATGACTTGGGTGTTGATTTAAAATTGATGGAAAACGTTAAAATGATTGAAGATAAGGGAATTGTGGAAAATGTTAATGAAGAAGATGAACAAATTGGGGAAGATTTAGATGTCTGTGATGTTCTTGGTGAAGATTTAGATTTGAAGAAGTGTGATCAGAGGGAGGAGTTGAATGCCACAGGTAAGATTTATTAGAAAACAACTCAGATGAGAAATTACCTGTATGTCAATATGCTGATCAGAAGATGTTTAAATACATATTCTGTAAATAACCAAAGATTGATATCACAATTATGGTTTTTTTTATCCAATTTACTTCTTTATTGGATGAAGTTTTAAAATGGCAAGCATTTTTTAGAACTTTAATGCCTCAGATTTTAATCTGTGTAGCTGACAGAAATCAAGTTTAATTTAAACCATTTATATAAAAGTTTTGACAGTGTATGTTTGAAACTTCTCTTTGATTTTTGCGCTTTTTTCCTGTTTTGAGTGTACTCATCGATTTTACTTCTTTTATTTTTTGGTTTTTATTATTTAAATACACAATTTCAAAGCTTTAGTTTCTAACCATCAGATTTGTACAGAATGGAAAATACCAGCATGAAAGAGTGTAGATGATCATAGATATAATTTTTTTTAAGGACCTATCCCCAGATTTGAAGATACCATGAAAGATCCGGACCATCAGAATATATTGATAGGAGAGGCTGCACACGCAAATAGCCAAAATAGAGCCAGTGATGTTGACAAAGAAGGTGGGCCAAGACATGAACATTCTTTCAACTCAAATGATCAAGTGACAGAACAATACCAGAGTGATCTAAAAGAAGAGAAGACCATGGTTGTACCACCAGAATGTGTTCCCTGTGACAAGGAGACTGAAACATTTGTAAAAGACAATGCGAAGGATTCCGAAAACAACAGAACAGATGAAGATTATTCCTACGGAAACCAACAAGGAGGTTGTCCATATGCTTATGAAAATCAAATATCAGGAACACAAGAAAACAAGAAGTCAGTGATAATTAGTGATACATTGGAAAATCCAGTATCAGAAAGCGAGACAATTGAAAGCAAAGAACCAGTAACGAAGACTGATGATTTGGAGACAGTAGTCTCACTATCAAAACATGAAGCTTTGGAGGATATGGATTCAATATCAAATACCAAAGTACAGAAAATACAGAATTCATCAATAAATTGTGAGGCATTGGGAAATGATTTGGCTATGAAGAATAGAGAGCCTATATTAGACAGTGGGGAGAAGGAACTTTTTCAGAAATGTGATGCATTGGAAGATGAGGAGCAAGCCTCAGGTAGTGTGGCCTCAGAAGATAATGTTGTATTGAATGTCACAAAGCCAACATCAGATTGTGAAGCATTAATAGATAATGTGACAACGAAGCCAGCATCAGAATCTGTACCGAATAGGGAGGCAATGGAAGGTGAGGCATTGAAAGATGAAGAGTCAATATCAGACAGCTGGAAGATTGAACCTATGCTAAAATGTGATGCAGTGGAAGATAGGGAGCAAGCATCAGGTAGCAATGCATTTGAAGACAATGGTGTATTAAAAACCACTAAGCCAAACAGTGAAGCACTTATAGATAATATGACAATGATGCCAACATCAGATAGTGTGGAATTGGTGAACCAGGTACCTGTACAGAGTAAAGAGGCAGTTGAAAGAAAGGCATTTGAAGGCAAAAAGCCAACATTTGGCTGTGAGACAGTGGGGGATGAAGAGCCAATATCAAATAGAGAGGCACTTGAAGACAAGGAGCCAACATCAGGCAGTAAGACAATGCAAGATGAAGAGCCAATATCAATAGATAGGACCGAGGAAGATGAAGAGCCAGCATCAAGTAGAGAGGCACTGGAAGACAAGGTGCCACCATCAGGCAGTAAGACAATGCAAGATGAAGAGTCAGTATCAGTAAATAGAACAGAGGAAGATGAGGAGCCAGTATCAAGTAGAGAGGCACTGGAAGACAAGGAGCCAACATCAGGCAGTAAGACAATGCAAGATGAAGAGCCAATATCAATAAATAGGACAGAGGAAGATGAGGAGCCGGTATCAAGTAGAGAGGCACTGGAAGACAAGGAGCCAACATCAGGCAGAAAGACAATCCAAGATGAAGAGTCAGTATCAATAAAAAGGACAGAGGAAGATGAGGAGCCGGTATCAAGTAGAGGGGCACTAGAAGACAAGGAGCCAACATCAGGCAGTAAGACAATGCAAGATGAAGAGCCAATATCAATAGATAGGACCGAGGAAGATGAAGAGCCGGTATCAAATAGAGGGGCACTGGAAGACAAGGAGCCAACATCAGGCAGTAAGACAATGCAAGATGAAGAGCCAATATCAATAAATAGGACAGAGGAAGATGAGGAGCCAGTATCAAGTAGAGGGGCACTGGAAGACAAGGAGCCAACATCAGGCAGTAAGACAATGCAAGATGAAGAGCCAATATCAATAAATAGGACAGAGGAAGATGAGGAGCCGGTATCAAGTAGAGAGGCACTGGAAGACAAGGAGCCAACACCAGGCAGTAAGACAATCCAAGATGAAGAGTCAGTATCAATAAAAAGGACAGAGGAAGATGAGGAGCCGGTATCAAGTAGAGGGGCACTGGAAGACAAGGAGCCAACATCAGGCAGTAAGACAATGCAAGATGAAGAGCCAATATCAATAGATAGGACCGAGGAAGATGAAGAGCCGGTATCAAGTAGAGAGGCACTGGAAGACAAGGAGCCAACATCAGGCAGTAAGACAATGCAAGATGAAGAGTCAGTATCAATAAATAGGACAGAGGAAGATGAGGAGCTGGTATCAAGTAGAGGGGCACTTGAAGACAAGGAGCCAACACCAGGCAGTAAGACAATGCAAAATGAAGAGTCAGTATCAATAAATAGGACAGAGGAAGATGAGGAGCCAGTATCAAATAATAAAGCATTGGAAGTTGGGGAACCAATGTTGAATTGTGAAGCAATGAAAATTGAAGTACCGATATCAAATATTGACAGAATAAAAAACATTGAGTTGCCACTAGAAAGTGTTACTTTGAAAGATGAAGTGACATTGAAGATTCAAGAGCCAATATTGGATAGTGGGGCTTTGGAGGCAGAAGAGTCCATATCAATTAATACCTTATTGAAAGAAGAGAAACCAACATCAAATGAAACATCAAATGATGAGGTGATTGAAGATGAGAAGCAAACAACTTATACTAAGGCATTGGAAATCACTGAACCAACGTCAAATATTGAGGCATTTGAGGAAAATGAACAGATTTGTAATGAGGCATTGGAAGTTAAGATAAGGAATGAAGATTCTGAAGATGAGAAGTCAAGAAACAACAAGGTGTCATATGAAGCAGAGCCGATATCAAATGACAAGGGACTGGAGAAAGAGGAGTCCGAATCAAACAGTGAGGAAGTGCAGGAATGGAACCCTGCATCTTATGTGGAAGAATTTGAGAGAAAGAATCCAGTATCAGCTAGTGATGCTGTGGAAAATGAAACATTGGTAAATGAAAAGCCATCATCTAAGAGTGAGTTATTGGAGGAGAATGTTTCGTTGCCAAAAAGTGATGCATTGGAAGGTGAAATGACATTGGAGGATGGGGAGCAAATATCAGGTAGCATTGAATTACTGGAAAATGACTTTTTTTCAAATACTGAAGCACAAGAGCAAGCAATAGATAAACTTAACAGTGGTGACCATGTTATAGAGAATGGGAATGTAAGATCAGAGATGGGGGTTTTAAAAAAGAATGAATCGGAACTTGACCTTAGAACAGAAGCATTGGAATTTAAACCAATCAATGAGCAGCAAGCATTGACAGATTCAAACCAAAACTCGTATGATGATAAATTTGAAAGTGAACCTATATTGAACAGTGAGGTAAATAAGGATTCAGAAATGAGCCCAGCAGATCAGAATGATGAAGTGGCAGATTTAACAAACAAAAAAAGTGATCAGAAATGTACATTAGAAGAATCTGACACAGTTTTGACTTTCTCTTCATCATCTAGTTTTACTCCCAGTGATCTGATATGCACTTTTGATATTGATGGAAATGATGTGCAAACATCTCTGAATGCTGGGTCTTGTGATACATCTACAGCTGACAATGTCAGTTCTGCTGCTGATGCCATTCAAACAAACTCTGAAGAAAAGCCCCCTGAAGAACTAAAGATTAACAATATGAATGACTTCAATGGTGGAAACGCATCTGAGCAGGATAAATCAAGGTTTGAACAAACATCTATAGAACTTATCAAAACAGGTTCTGATACAAAGACCCAAGAAAAAGATACCCTACAAGACTCAGCTCCTGTTTTAGACTGTGCGAATGACTGTCAATTAATTGATCAACATGAAGGTCCAAATCACATGGAGTCCTCTACTACATCAAGTAACTCCAATGAAATGGAAGATTGCCATGCAGTTGAAATCAAAATTCAGTCCACTACTTTGCCCTTGGAATACTTGAATGGAAAAAAGAGAAAAATAGAGGAAATGGCCTCCGCTGAAGATTGTGATCCCCCAAAGAAAAAGAAACTATCAGAGAAAAAACTTGAACCTGTGAAGAAAATTGTGTCAAATTTCTTCAAAATTCGAGAGTACTGTGAAAAACAAAAGGATGTTAATAAAAATGATTTAAGGAAACATCTGTTGGGAAATCTTGTGCGACATTTCTTCAAAACGCATCCAATTAAAAATGTAGAGGAGGAAATCAAATGTAGTGCTAAATCAATGGTAACTAATTTGGATCTGCAGGAAACTAGTCATAAAAGCAGCACTGTTGTTTGTGATCGAGACTCCAATAACAAAGGTCAAAGCACACAGTCTGATACAGAGATTCCAACTGACACTGTAGATGGAAGCAAGTTCTCTTATGAAGCCTCTGAAAAGGGCGAGTCTCAAGAGGACATCATGGAAGTGTTAAGTCTGTCACAGGAATCCTCCTCGGCTCTCTCCAGTTCTCAGCCAGACAGCATTCCTATTTATCAAGCATCTGTAAAACCTGGCTGTGGAATAGTAGTGAACATGGGTCAATGGAAGAAACCAGAGAAAAGTGCATTGGAAGAGACTAGCAAGGACACTGCAGTCTGCGATGTAGAGACCCAGGCGAACAGTCTGGACATTGATGTGGAGACCTCTGTTCTATGGAGTCAAGATCATTTGATGGATGACCGACCTCTGGAAGAAAGATGTGAAGATTCAGATCAGACATGTTTGGATGAAGAAAGTGTTAACCTTGAAGACCTGGATAAAGAAAGCATAAACAGCAAAGTTAGAGAAAGATCATCTTCTAATGAGTCTGATACAAGTCAAAGAAGTGAATTGCTTCTGGAGAAAGTGATTTTTCCTGTTGTAGAAATGGATGATGAGGAGAGTAGTAGTACAATTCAAGAAAGAAAAAGTTTCTCTGGTGAAGAAAATCAGGAAGAAGAGGACAAACAACCTGTAGAAGATGTGATGAATCAAGAGAGTGGTAATATAGGTTCACCACATAGTCTGCATTCTACTGCTAGTATTGATTACACAGAGGAGTATCTAGGAATTGTTGATTCATCCAATGACATACAACACTCATGTACAGACAAGCAAAGTGACAGTGACTCAACTCTGCTGCAAAGTGGGCAGGATTCAGCTGTGGAAGATACAGAGGACCAAATACAGAAGGATCTCTCAGAAGACATGACTGAGTCAAATATAAATATGTCTGCAAATCCAGGAGAAAGCTCAGAAAATGTGGGATCTCAGAGCAGTGAATTAGACTCTGAGGGTGTGGAGATCCTCAGCACCAAGTCCACCAGTGAGAGTGAGCTAGAAGTACTATATGGCCCAACCTTCATCACATCCTGTCGTGCAAAAGGCTCTCTGAAAGCTGAACATGTAATCAAGTCGGAGTCACCCAGGAAAAGGGAATCTTCTATATTAAAAGAGGAAAAGGAAGGCGCAAAGTCAGAAAATGGTCCCTCAGATTCAAAAACAAGTTTAGACCAAAGCAGCTTATCGGAGACAGAAAAATCAGAACCTGAAACTGCTGTAGGCTGTTCTCCTGAAGAGGACAAAGATTTGACTGACGATGCCGCCACAACATTGGTCAATACACCAAGTGACACTATTAATGGAAGATCAGACACCAAGAAATACTTCAAAAGTCGTCTTCCTAAATTTGAGAGTGACAGTGATATAGAAATAGTTGAAACAAAACCCAGTTTAACCCTAAAGTCTGCTGATGATTTCCACATTTCCTTGTCAGACTCTAGCAGTGATGATTTGCCTGAAGTGCTGTTTCTCAAAGAAGAGAAAGCTACTGCTCCACAGAGTGTTTTGTGCACTAAAGCTCTCGATATCAAAGAGGAACCGGTCACCCCAAGTAAGACCCCTGATCTGTCTAAAGCTGTTTCCATGTTAGACCTGACTCCAAGCAAAAAGGGGGGCAATTCTAGTCCAAGAAAAGTGTGTAGGAAAAGACTGTCTCTTAGAAGGACGCCAGTAAAGAAGCAGAAAGAGAGTAAACCATCTCCTTTAGCAAGACGTACAAGAACACCAAGAAAATCACCAGACAAAAAGCAGAAGTCAAAGAGTATGTTTATTGATAGCGATATTGAAATAGTGTCTGGATCAGAAAGTGAAGAGGATTTCACACCCTCCAGGTTAAAGAGGATAAAACAGGAGGCTGAAACAGACAGTTACTCTGACAGTGAGGGTAGAAAGGATGGAAGAGGGGACAAGATCAAGGAGGACCTGGATGAAGATAGAGGGAACATCCCAAAGCAGAAAGAGAAGCATCTGGAAGATGATAGTAATAATAGAAAACAACAGCAACGAAAGGAGCCTGGTGACAGCACACATCTTCCAGATAATCAAGGTGGGAACAGAGAAAACACCCCAGAACTGGAAGACGAGGAAGTGAGTGGACCTTGTGAGGAAGAAGGTGGTATCAAGAGGATTTATCCACTTCTTGAGCAGTCATCTGTAGAAAGCTCAGGTACCTTAGCTTACTGAATGGTTACTGCATGTGTTCCTGCATGTTTGTTTTCTGTTGTTGAAGTTGCTTTGTTTTTCTGTGTCAAATTTTCCCTGAAAGATCATTTGACAATATTTGTACGTAAACCAACTTTTTATTCGCTTCTGAGAAATTTCTGAGAGGTTTGCAAAACCTTTCTTTTGGCAGCATTTATGTGTAAAGGCTCAGTCTTGATGATTGGTGCAGTTAACGAAATTAAAGTACCCTGGTAGTGAATCATGAAAAGGTGAAGCATCAAAAAGTTGGTTTTAAGTAAATTCTTCTATTTGTGATGGTTTTGTGTACTAGGAGTAAATGAAGCTATGAACATGAAATGACACCTTTTGGCACTAGTTCCATTGCATGTTTTATCCAACTTGCTTGTTAATTAGTTTGCATGTTTTGCTTTTTGCATTATTTGTTTTCAGTAACTTTTGATACAGTTGCAATCAACTGTTAACATAGTTTGACTTTTACGGATGCACTGCAGCAGTTGATTAGTTTTTTGCACTTTTAGAAAATAATAACAAATATCTTCAGTAAGATCTTACCGGTACTGGTAAACATTTGACAATAAACATGGTAAATTGCCTTTTAAATATTAAGTAAGATTTTTCTTATATGGATGAGAAAAATTTGAATTATTGATTCTAAGGATAGAAAAAACTTTAATCTCTTGTTACATCTAAAATTAAAAAAAGAAAATCTTTGTTCTATGAAATTTGGTCCAATGCTTTTGCAATAAAAAATTTCATGAATCAAATATTAATTTAGATTGTGTAAGTCAAATTTGTGATGTCCCAGATGAAATTAACATTTTCTTTGTTTTAATATTTGATAACACTGGGCTCTTGTTAATTCTAAGGTGCTGGATCCTTAGCGGACATCTTTCAGATGGAGGATAGTGAACACATTCAGCCAGGTAAAGTCTTTATCTACCTGTACATGCATAGTGAACAATAGGTGAAGTTTTTTTATCTACCTGCAAATGTGTATTTTTTACAAAATAGTTTTTCATAGAAAGACCATCTAACCTAATAGTTTTCTTAGGCTTCATGTACACAAATTTTAGATCTGTCATGTTTCTGTAGTCCATTGCATGATATTTATTGTTTGCATGATAAAAGTATTCTCTTACATCTTGTATTGAACGATTGTTGGAATACACTAAATGATGCCCATAAAGGTTGTAACATATTCATTTTTTTAATTAATACATAAGGGATCTTTTCACAAAGAATTAGTTTTTTGCAAGTCAGATTTTAGAAATTTATTATTTAAGAAAAAATATGACTGTTAAGCAGGTGAAAGAGAGAACCAGGAGGAAAGAGAAGGGCAAGATGTATTCCCAGGAGGAGAAAACTCCAAACCAGCAGAAGATTCAACAGATGAAGGTGAACAGTTATTGTATAAGGTCAACACTATGTCCAATAAAATGAAAGATTCTGAAAAGTCAGAGGGTGACTGGAAAGATTCTGGTCAAGGTAAAATTGACTCCAAGGAAAAAGGTGATGAGGATGTGGGGCCAGAAACAACATCGGATGAAAGTGAACCATTGGAAGATGATCAGTGTACTGATGATTTTGTGGCCAACACCTGCCCTGAGAATAGTGAGGATGAACACGACTATGGATTACCTCCTGTGTTATCTCCATACTGCTCACAATCCTTGTCACCTTTGGTCCCAGACATTACATCAGAAAACGCTGAGCCAAAGACCAATTTAGACATAGCAAGTAAAACTGATTCACTTAACAAAAGCTTACAGACACCAACGAAACCCATTCTACAAATGGAATTTGATAGCGACAGTGAGTTTTCTGCACCCGAGGTTAACCTTGATGCACTAGATTCTCCGGAGGTAAATGTCAGTGGTGCCAATGGTCATGTTGAGATTGGAAATCTTAATGAAGATTCTAATGAAGTGTTTGACGGTGAGAGTTTCGGTAATGAGAAGAATCAAAATGTAGAGAAAGCTAAAGAGGATGAAGGTAAAGAAGACTTCAAAATGGAGGAGGATTTACCTGATATCAGTAGAAAGAGGAAATCACAAAATGATTCTGTAGATTTTGAATCTAAAAAACAAAAAAAGTCAACAGGTAAGGATAATTCAAGTCAAATAAAAGATCTGCAAACAGAGACTAGGTCTTCAGATCAGCATTCCTCCCAGAATGCATCAGGAGCCAAGGAAAGTCCCTCCATATCCAGAGTGAGACAGTTAATGCAGAAATTGAGGGCTAAGAAATCTACAAGTTTTGTGACAGACCAGAGTCCTGACCAATTGAGTAGCTCAGGGATGGCTTCCAGCAGGGAAACCCCTGGGGACACCCCAAGAACCAGTCACGTACAGCGCAGATTGCTGCCCTCCCTCAACACGCCCTATCAGCGGACACTGGATTACCTACAGAGGTCAGTGGCAAAGGATTTCCTTCAATAACATACACATGTATATACCGTTAGTAAGATCAATGGGGTGGTGTATACATCTCCAGGTTTCTTTTGTTTAAAATTTCTGAACTGCAATGTATTGTATGTTCACAATTAAATAAATCCTTTATGGCAGACTAGGTAAGATTAACGGTAGTGGTTTCCACTTTAAAAATATTGTGACTTAGAAGAAGTATATTATCATTCAATTTTAGATGCAAAGAGATTTTACAGACCCTTCAAACAGATTTTTCTCAGTCCGAGAGTCTTGCAAGTAATCCTAGAATCACACAATGGAAGTAAGTTTTCCACACAAAAAATTAACATAAATTACAGAAAATTTCAGTTAGATGATGAATAATAAAGCTTGTATTTGGGAGAAAAGATTTTTCACACTTTTGCAATATTAGGTCTTCAGGAATTTTTCACTCCAAGTTAGCAATGTCTTGTCTATCTCAGAAAGGAGATGAGAGAGTTGGAGAACCGGATGAGTCTGTCTAAGACAGTGATAGCAGTGGTGGGGGACACAGGGTCAGGGAAGTCTTCCCTGATGAACGCGCTGTTGGATCAGCTTGACATCCTTCCTACGTCGGGAATGAGGGCCTGCACCGCGGTGGTGGTGGAGGTGGTCACCAACACGACCAACAATAAATACGAGGCCGACATCACGTTCCTGTCCAGAGAGGTCAGTCTGATTCAAGCTCATCACCTCTGTCCCCGGTCCAGTATTTACTGCATGCACAAAGATGAAAATAGTGATGGAAAACAAATTTTTGAATTAGCAATATGAATTTAGGTAGCAATAGGGTTGGTTAAGAAGAAAAATTGATTGGTGAAAAAATTCTATTTTTTGCAATTTTCATTTTTTAGCTCACCTGAGCCAAAGGCTCAAGTGAGCTTTTCTGATCACAATTTGTCCGTTGTCTGTCGTTGTCGTTGTCGTCGTTGTCGTTGTTAACTTTTCACATTTTCATCTTCTTCTCAAGAACCACTGGGCAGATTTCAACCAAATTTGGCACGAAGCACCACTAGGTGAAGGGGATTCAAGTTTGTTCAAATGAAGGGCCACGCCCTCTTTAAAGGGGAGATAATTGAGAATTATTGAAAATTTGTTGGTATTTTTCAAAAATCTTCTTCTCAAAAACTATTTGGCCTGAAAAGCTAAAACTTGTGTGGAGGCATCATCAGGTAGTGTAGATTCAAGTTTGTTCAAATCATGGTCCCCGGAGGTAGGGAGGGGCCACAAGAAGGGGATCAAGTTTTACATAGGAATATATAGAGAACATCTTTAAGAATCTTCTTCTCAAAAACTATTTGGCCAGAAAAGCTCAAATTAAAATGGGAGCATCCACAGATAGTGTAGATTCAAATCTGTCCAAATCATGGTCCCCGGGGGTAGGGTGGGGCCACAATTGGGGGATCAAGTTTTACATAGGAATATATAGAGAAAATCTTAAAAAATCTTCTTCTCAAAAACTATTAGGCCAGGAAAGCCCAAATTTGAGTGTAAGCATCCTCAGATAGTGTAGATTCAAGTTTGTTCAAATCATGGTCCCTGGGGGTAGGGTGGGGCCACAAAAGGGGGATGAATTTTTACAAAGGAATATATAGAGAAAATCTTAAAAAATCTTCTTCTCAAAAACTATTTGACCAAGAAAGCTCAAATTGCCGGGTAACCATCCTCAGATAATGTAGATTCAAGTTTGTTCAAATCATGGTCCCTGGGGGTAGGGTGGGGCCACAATGGGGGATACATTTTTATACATAGAGAAAATCTCTTAAAAATCTTCTTCTCAAAACTATTAGGCCAGGAAAGCCCAAATCTGAGTGAGAGCATTTCCAAATCGTATAGATTCAAGTTTGTTAAAATAATAGTCCAGTGGTATGGTGAGGCCACAGTGGGGGATGAATTTTTACATAGGAATATATAGAGAAAATCTTTAAAAATCTTCTTTTTAAAGACCATTTGGCCAGAAAAGCTTTAGCTTGTGTAGAGGCATCCTCGGGGAGTGTAAATTCAAAATCACAGTCCCTAGTGGTAGAGTGGGGCCGTGATGGCGGTTTGAATTTTTACATAGGAATATATAGAGAAAATCTTTAAAAATATTCTGGGATGTTTTTCGGTCCAAAACTCAGTACTAAGTGTGAAAGCACAGGTTATGCAGATATAAGTTTGATGAAACCATGATACCCTAGAGAAAAGTGGGGCCACAAAATGGGGGGGGGGGGGGGGGGGGTATAAAGGAATAGAGAAAAATCTTCTTACAGGTACAACAACAAAAGGGGCTTGGTATTTACCAAAAGAAAGAGGTGGATAAAAATCGGCCGATTTTCAATTTTTTTTATCAAGATCTAATGTACTTAGTTGTCAAGATAGTTTGATACTGTAATGCTAATTTGATCAGAATTAAGGCAATTGTTGCTCAGGTGAGCGATGTGGCCCCTGGGCCTCTTGTTTTTTTTCTGTAACAATTAATGTATTAATATTGTTTAAGACATTTTTTTGTGATTGTGAAATGTTTGCAGTTAGTTGATACCATATAACTTAGTAAAAAAAAAAAAAAAACAAAACAAAAAACTTACACCCAACAGAAATATACTGTAGTCAATAGATTGTCTTATTAAATGTTTAATTTGTTTTCAGGAATGGTACACGGAACTAAAGCTGTTGTTGCGGGACCTGACTGATGTCCATGGGAACATTAAGAAAGGTACACCAGATCCAAAATCAGAAGCTGGAGTGGCATTCCTTAAAATCAAGGCTGTGTATGGGAAAGTGGACAGGTTTGAGGCTCTGTGTCGACAGACCACTGTCACCAGGTGGCTAGATAAGGTTAAGACCATCAGTCACTCAGAGGTAAGTGATAGGCAAAGTGAAAGGCTCAATCTCCACTGCATAGACCTAGCTCAGCTTTTCCCCAAACAGACACCTGAAATATGCAATTTTCGGCAAGCCGACTAACAAATTGATTTAAACTTGTTGATGTTGCAGCCAACACACTTTAGGAATGCTATAGATAAGTACATAGAAACAGCTGACCCAGGGGTGGGAAACCAGTATTGGCCAATCGTCAAGAAGGTGACTGTCCGACTCCCAAATTGTGATGCTTGCAGTAGTGGGGCAGTGCTTGTAGACCTACCAGGGGTTAGAGACTCGAATGCTGCCCGAGACAAAATAGCTCGAGATGTGAGTTAAGTTTGAAGTGTATAACATTTTTTTATTTATTGTAATGAATATGAATTGAATATGTATTGAAATGCCCTGAATATGAAATAAAGACTATGGAGATGCATTTATTTATGTTCACACACACATGTTGTACATGTACAATTTCATAGAGATAGCCAATGTTAAATGAGGCTCTCTAAAGCAACGAAACCATTAATACTTATGAACCAAATGTCAGGTATGATTCATTATGGACCCTAATGGATCCTGTTTTACAGCATTTAAAGAACTGTACAGCTGTGTGGGTGGTATCCTCCATCCACCGAGCCATCGATGACAAGACCGCCAAGGATCTCCTGGGGGAGAACTTCCGCAGACAGCTGTTGATGGACGGCCAGTATGGAAACATTGCCTTTATCTGCACCAAGACTGACGTCATCAAGAACTCTGAAATTATCAGGTCTCTACCTTTTGTGCTTAAAAATTTGAATGCATATATTTCTGTAAAGCAGGAAATATCCATTTATATCTTCTTTTAATTTGATTTTCATAAAATGGACATACATGTACCATAATAACCTATCATTAGGATTATAAATCTCAACAAAAGATAGCTTTGAATGCAAGTCTATACATAAATTTTAGGGGCTTGCATCTGGAAGAGAAAGTGAAACCAATTGAAGATGAGATAAATCGTCTTGAGATGGAGAAAAACGATCTTGAGATCAGCAAACGATCCAACAAGATGTATATAAAACAGATGGAGAAGGAATCAGCAGAGCTAAGGCAGAACATAGAGGATATGGAGGAGTGTTTGTTGACAGATGGAGGGTGTGGGGAGTCGGAGGAGGTAACAATAATATGTACATGTATTAAGGAATTTTGAAGAGTCGTTAATTCTTGTAAAATATTGAATGTTTTCCATTTCATTTCATTTTTCAAGAATATTTTTGATTGCCCTTGTTTGCCAGTAAATTTTATATCAACATATGAAAACTTATAGCAATCAAAAAAATATTAGTCAGTATTTTCAATCAAGATAGAAATTTAAGCCTTCATTGTAATCGGCAGATTAAAGAAATGAAGGCATTACTGAAAGAGAAGCAAGAATCCCTCCAAAAGAACAACAAAAACCTGCAGACATATAGGCAGGCTGTGGATGAAGATGAGAGGAAGAGTCTTCAACATGGGATGACCATCGCTCAGAGGAGGAAGGAGCTGTCCAGCTTGTGTGCCAAAGCCAGGAACGACTACTCCAGGAAGGAAATAAAGAGGGACTTCAAGGCCGGACTACGGGTAGGAACCTTGATTATTATCCCCTGAAAGAACTTGTTGTGAAGGGAATACAGCTTGGATACAGTGTGTCCACTTTAACATATGGGCAAGATTTAGAGAAAACCTTCGCACCAATGTTTAAAAACATTGTAAGAAAATGTCTGAAATTGCATGAAAATTTTCAAACCAATTTATTTAGTATTTTATTGAGCTGGATTAATTTAAGATCGAATTTTATTACTTCCCTGCCATGTGTACAAACTAGTGTTCACCGGGGGATAGTAACCTAGGCTGGAGGCATGACTACTGTAGCACTTACAACCCTGTATCTCTGACTTTTTACTGTGTATATACACATGAGTCAACCTCTGATCTTATTGAAGCCTGTGGTCATGAGTAGCACGTGCCGAGAGTTCAACTGTGTATAAACAAAGCAGGCGCTACCCAGACTGATTTCAGAGACACCTGGCTTGTTTTAGATTTCATCTCAAGTTTTATTTTGAATATACAGAAAAAAAAACTTGTACATGTATTCTATTATAAAAACAAATCGGTTTATTTTTTTTATTTCTACCCAACAATATTTTTCCCCTGTAATTACACTTTGTACGGTTCTCATTTTTCATTTACCATGCGAAATCGATTCCCTGTTTATCGTAAGCACACGATCAAAATGCATGACAGCTTGTAATAATGATCGAAAGATGATTCAGTCAGTGATCTAAGTAAGAAAAGTGAGAAGAAATAAATTTATTCACATTTAATTTGTTTAAATGATAAATTACTACAGTATATCGATTAAAATCCATACGATTTTTACACAGAAATTGAAGCAGTATTATAGTAAATACTCATGATTTTATTGGAGGTTTGCATAAATTTTTGCAAAATTTCATATCAAATTTAAAAAAAAAAAAAACAATGAATAGGGCGAGGTCCTCGTGTCAGGGAAAAAAAGTAACGACCTAATTTCCGAAAAATACGGTATCATTAAAATAACAGTATTTAAAACAGGAATTTTATGTTAGACTTGATAAAAGTGACCTCGAGTTCATTACTGTGAAATTAAAGTGAAAGTAAACAGTTCACATTTGCAACTTATTTTTTTTTGGATTTAGCTTTTAAGGTAAGAAAAAAACGTTTTGTAGAAATGAAGAGTTAGAAGAATGTTCGAAGTTTAAAGTGAAGTGGACAGAATATTAAATTCATCCCATTTTCATTGAAACAGCAGCCAAAGGACTATGTGCGGTATGGTCAAATATCTGCCCCCGATTTCAACCAATTTTTAAATAGTATCGTATAAAAATAAAATCTTCACAAATCATTGGATAGAGGATGCCTATAACTTTAATATTGATTTTAGTCATCATTGCTCATTCGCTGTTTATCTATGACGTCACCTAAATGACCTAATTTCCGCAAATTTGCAAAGAATTGAAAATATTCTCATTTTTGCACTATATTTTGCATTTGGAAGTATAGAGCGCAGGTCTGCTCAAGTGCGATTTAAACGTATGTTTTTCTTCAGATAGTTATACACGTTATACTAAAAAACGGTACTTGAGCAAGCCTGCGCTCGATGTTTCCCAGTCGAAAACCATCGGAAAACACCAATATTTTGCTACAAAACACCAATTTATCAAAATAATGCAATCTTCATGACGTCATTCCTACATTATGACGTCACTGTGGTGATAACCTTTTACACTTTTACTTCCAATATGATTTTAACTATCTTTCACTTTAATTTCAAAGCTCTTTCTAAAACTTTGATTTTGGGGGCAAAAAATGCATAAAACCGCACATAGTCCTTTAGGACAAAATTTCCTGAATTACAAAGAGTGGAAATATAGTCCAAGATCTAGAATCAGAAGAAATTTTGATATTTCATGTTTAAAGTGCATGTATGTTGTTATTTTTTTTCATAAAGGAAATGAAAAGAAAAGCAGGGAATGTGTCCAACATAGAGGAATTAGAGGATGATGATTTATATAACAGTGATGAAGATGATGAAGATATTGGGAACTCTGCAGAAAATTTGAAGGTTTTCTGTGTCAGTGCCACTGAGTACCAGAAGATGAGGAACATTATTCTGGATGATGGACCACCAACAGTAAGTATTAAATCATTGAAACTATGAAGTGTATGATACACAATGAGAGCTGTGAAGGGGAGACGTGGGGGGGATTAAAAACCAAAACAAAATTAACCAATACCCGCCACCTCAATATCTGTTTTAGGTGTTTGGTACAGAACAAGAGACACAAATTCCAGCATTACGTTCTTACATCCATCAAATGACGGAGGTTCGACATCGAAGCAGTATGGAGCAAATTCTTCAGAGAGTAGCACAGTTTGTGTTTGATATTCAGAATTATCTCACAGAGGATGAAACTATACAGGTCAGTAAGCACTGATTTCATAGTTATAGCATTGTCAATTCTGTTCTGCTGTTACATTTATACATGTATTAGGCTTTCCAAAGTTAATTCTATGTTTAACGTTTTGAGAAATTATTGTTTAAAAATAAAACCCAATTTTTAGTTTTAGTTTTCCAGTTTGATTTTATTTTTTGCAACTAGAATACTGCAATCTGTAGAAATACAAAATGTTTAGGGTACATTATTAATTATACATTAATATTTAATGGAATTGTCTTTAAAACTGATAGGAAAGGTCAATAAACGCTTAGTTTACCTAAAGCTTGAATGCGCTCACTGCAATTGTATTAATATTAATGAATAAAAATCATGGTTTGAAAATTTTGTTTGTTTTAATTTGATAGCCTCCATTGTAGGTTTTGTGTTTTGGAGGTGACATTAAACAATTTGAGCCTCCTCAACTTTGACTTTTTATTCAAAGTACATTAATGCATTGATGTCAGTAGTTGCAAATAATAAAATTGAAAATTGTTTCAGACTAAAGGAGAGCGATTAAAATCTCGCAGCGCTATTGAAGAGAGGACCTTCACTCTAAAGCAGAAATTAGAATCCGTCATAGCACAGCTGCAGGCGGACATTGAGGGAGCAATATCCAACCAAATCAAGCCTAAACTAGGAGAGGGTATCACCACAGCTACAGCCAGAGCCAATGAGCAGACAGCTAAATGGAGTGCTCCGGTATTTAGTCTTTATAATTTTTCATTTTATATACTACAGTAAAGAAGGGAGTCCTACATCAGATACATTTATAACAATGTGCCTTAAAAAAATTCCCAAGCTTTCTTTCTGATGTCTTTCTGTAGATAATTATCCTTTTCAATTGCCAAAATCAAGTATTGTTTGTGTCCTTTTATTTTAAAATGGCCAGTTGAGAACTGATTCATAACAATATATTTATAAGAGCAGAGATTTCAGGTGGGGATATGTATGCTATTTAAATGTTTGATTTACATTACCACACATGTACTGGAAAAGCAATAAGAACTTTTCCTGTGTTAGATTCATTTTGAAATGGTGAAAGAAATATATCAATTAAAAGTAGGGTTACTGGTAGGTCCCAAATTGTTTTATATTGTTAATGCCTGGTAATTATAATTGTAGTAAATACATGTATATCTATTTAATTTGAACCGTTCTTCAGGTGGACAAAGAGAACAAACAGGCGGGGGGTCTACATTTTAGTACTTACCGTGCGACGGTCAGGAGACAGGGAGTCTACTCCTCCCCGACTTACGGTCAGGTCAACTTTAACGAGGACCTCACCGCTCCCATGTACAACAGTATCAGCATCGTCTGGGATAAAGTCTTCAGGTAACAGACTACCTTTGTTTCCTAAAGTTCACAAGGCATCTACTTCCCCCTCCCTCCCTCCCAATAAAGATTGGAAAATAGAGGTTTTACTATTTTGATAATTTTAATGAGATACACCTATAAAATACAAAAAAGTACAATAGTTGGACTCAATTACTGTTTCTGTAAGTATTTTATTGAACTGGCTTAAAATGTACTTCGAAAAAATATCAGTTATGTATTATGTCTATGTAGCCATCTTTTAAGGTTTTAGTTGGTTGTGAAATGAACCATTTCCTACTTGGTGTGCTTTCAGTGGAATTCTGTGGGGTTACTTTGAGAGGTTTAAGGTGACAGTACTGATGGTACTGAGACAGTTTGTGGCCAATCTCTGTCAAGAGCTTCACACCCACGGGGTCCAATCCAGTAGTACCCAGAGGGTGCAACTCTACCTCCTGGATACAGCCAATCAGAAAGTAAGGGAGGGGCATGCTGGAGTCTCGAAATCAATCGGAAAATAGAATGTCAATAAATACTGATTTGAATAATTTATTGTTTACTTTTATTCAATTCAGCTTCAGTTTATGGTTTTGTTTTGCATAATTTCAGTTGACAGAGACAGTCGCTCAGCTGAAGGAATATGTGACAGAAAGACAGAGGGATGCCAGCCGGGTCTTAACTCCTGTAATAAAGGTAGCTGCTTTGTTGTGTACATTTCAGAGGGCAATACAAATATAGTTTATCAATGCACTTTTAGTGCACCTACATGTAAGCTGAAGCATATTTCACTTGTTATGCTCAACCATGAAATGGCAGGGGCACAAATAGTCTTTATCTGCAGTGGTTTGAAACTGGATTCTCTGACTCACAATTCAAGCTTTGAACCCACAGAAAGTTCATATCCCCAATAGTCCGAACTACATATATGCTTGCACTCCCGAATAAGGGGATAATTACACATCTACACAGTTATACGAAGATGATTTTATTTTTTAGGAAAACTTGACCCCTGTGTATGATTATTGCGCTGTGCAGTCAGGAGATGGGACCTATGCTCGAATTAAACAAGCAATGGCCGAAGGTGTCGATAAAGGGAGAGTCTATATGTTTGATGATGCCTCTCGCAGACTTTTGCAGGAGTTGGAGCAAATCCAGGTTGGTGAAAATTTATTGTGTGGATGAAAGATTTCACAGGAGTTAAAGGAATGCACATGTAGGTAACACACAGGAAACTCAGGTTCAAGTCTGAGAGTGAAAAATATTTCACATTCTCTTTACTTGAATCAAAATGTATAAATAGATGTTAATTTTTTGCGGCTAAAACTAGACCCAAACTTAAAAAAAATAATATATCACATTATCATATTGGATAAGCTGTATTGCTTATTGCTTTTCTTGTTAATGATTAGACTGATGTAGTGGCCAAAGTTAGAGATACATGCTCTTCTATCTGCACAACATTGAAGACTGCTTTTGAGCCCCTTTGGGAGGCCCCAGGGACATTTCTACATCTCAGAGATAACCTTCTTCCAAGTAAGTGACCTTGTTATCATACCAATGACTACAGTGTATTTAGAGTACATATATTACATCTATACTACTATGTTAAAATAATGGACTCAAATTTTTGGGCTTTAATACCGATAAATCGAAAGAGCACTGTCTTTTGTTTTATATATTTTTAACATCATTGGTACTTGAAGATTACCATTTTGTTTTTATTTTTTCTCAATTAAGCTTCGCTAATTAATAATCAACGAAAATTCCTCAAAATATCCCAGAATTCATCTGGATTTTTCGGATTTTACAATCTTGCGCGTGCGCAATACATTCAAGCTAATGCGATCTTTAGTTTATGTTTCCACAATACCATATTTCCATGAATAAACTCAGAAACAATACACATACGTGTACATTTTCATTGGAAATTTGCTTTATATTCTGTTCATATATACCGTAATGTCACGTGTATAACACACACTTTTTTTCAGCCAAAATTTGATCAAAAGTGGGGGGTGCGTGTTGTACATAGGACTAAAATTTTACCCCCATTTTTTCAAGCCGTGATTCTTAATACCACGGGAGTAGTGACTGCCGATATAGCATGTTATGCAAGTTGTATGAGTGTATACTAAATTTACTGCATCAGAAATACCTTATTCTTAGTTTTATTTCCATTTATTGAAATACTTATTCTCTCTCAACACAATTTCTTGCATCAAACAAGTTTAAATATCGCCAGTGTATTCGTCATTACGGAAGCAGCCACCTGTTGACTTGGCGCGTGGTCAATGTTTGTTTAACAATTTCCGGTGTCAGAAGCATGCACCTGTCTTGTGTCGGACTTCACAGGGTGTTTTTAAGTGCTGATTTTATTAAACTTGATTACTACTTGTCCATTTATGCAGTTAAACGTTATTGCTTTACATAAACACTGCTAAAAATACATCGATCATTTGTACAACTTGATAATGACGATATACGACATACATACGTTTATTTAACAACAATCAAAGAGTTTTACTATAATTAATCAATTAAATCATTTCTTTTGATGTTGTTTTGGTTTATATCTGCAAACATTATTACTTTTAAGCACTAAGCTTGGTTGCCGTTTTTCTCTACATATGATGATTTTCAACGTCTCCCCTGTTGTATAAGAAACTCATTAGGAAGTGTGAAATGATATTTGATACCACCCATGTAAATCATGCCATCCCTTTTAAGAAAAATTGTAAGAACTTTGACTCTAATATCGCTTGGCTGTGTTCCGATCACGATATTGCAGTAATTGCGCTTGGGTTTTAAAATTATCATTAAACATCGTTAGTTATTTCGAAAAATGCCGGCCATCGATTTTCATCGCTGTGCTATGTTCCGATCACAAAATTAAAGAAATTGTGCATGGATTATAAAATTATTATGAAACATCGATAGTTTTGGGGGAAATGGCGGCCGTTGATTTTGCCATTTTTTGGGTGCGTGTTATACATAGGACCTGCTGTTTTTTCACCATTTTTTGGTCAACTTTGGGGGTGCATATTATACACGAGTGCGTATTATACACGATACATTACGGTATTTATATGATTCCTTATGAGAGAAATTATAAAATAACAATTATACATATCAACTTAGTTCTTAATGGCAAAAATATATTTGATTCCATGCAAAAAAAATAAATCAAATTGTGTTTCTTAGGAGAGTGAAGATATTTCATGCTTTATCGTTAATATGATAAATTTCCTATGGACCTGGTTTTACGATAGAATGCGTTCCGTGTATTGTTTCTGTAGCAAAGAAAATATGTGTACGTTGGTGAAAAGGTGTTGAATTCTTCGATTATATGAATTAAATTTT
The DNA here is from genome assembly GCF_963853765.1 of Magallana gigas. NCBI lineage: Eukaryota > Metazoa > Mollusca > Bivalvia > Ostreida > Ostreidae > Magallana > Magallana gigas. The sequence continues at coordinate 52,401,125 of NC_088855.1, forward strand.
TAGATGTTCAAAAGGTATTTACAGTAAAAAGGTTTATTATAATAAGTTTGACTGTTATTTTCAATGCAACTTCAATAGACACAGCTAGATAACTCTAAGGAAAGTGTAGTGAAATTAATAGCATTATTGTAGGTTTATAGCTTTGTTATGTAAATCATCAATACGGTGTGTCAATGTATCTATTTCGTAAATGTCCAATATGCAATGTCAACCCGTGCACGCACGAGTCAAAGTCTAGTGTTATAAATTTAAACATTCAAAATTTTGTTTGAATCAAATGTGTTCAGTTTAAAATTGTTATACAAAAAATACAAAATAAAGAACAAGAAAACTTGAGATACACAGGGCATAAAACAGTGTATTGATTTAACATTGTCACAGGTGCTTGTGGACTGGACCATGCATTACCCCTTACGAGTGTGAATATAAAATGCCACAGAGTCGAGATATTTCTGTTATTTTTCGACTGGAGACATAAGGGGTTGTTAACGATAATTAATAACAAAAATTTTTAGAAAAATCAAAGTACACATAGAACTGAAAAGCGCTAACCCAGCTTCTGAATGTATATTAAGGATAAACAGTGTATGTATATAACATTTCAGCTTCTGTATTGGCACTAGACTGTATTTCCTCATCACTGCGTGACACCCCCCGCTATGATGCATGTAAGCCCCGTACATTAAATTTACAATAGCCCGTATGATTCACAATAGCCCTTGCAGTTATGTGCATAAACCCCTGAAACAGGTTCCCTTACTAGTTTAAATGATGTATACTTCTGCTCATAGGGGGCGGTTATTCGATGCACCGGAAGTAGAAGTCTAATGACAATAAAGCGCTAGGCTATGCTTTTTGGGGGGGGGGGGGGGTAGTGCACGGTCCAGTCCACAAGCACCTGTGAACATTGTATATTGATTAAGAGTTGTGTATTGATTTAAATCTTTGTACTGATAATAATTGTACATTGGTTAAAACAGTTATACATATTCCAATATTTTGAAGGCATAACTGAGATTTCACTTAAATTACAAAACATAATGGAGGAAGCAGGTGTCAGAGCTCCTGTTACTGCCATGCCAACAGCACCCCCTGCTGCCAGAAGTGATTCTGACCAACCAGCAGCACAGTCTAGCCAATTTCAAAGGCTGCAGGTATTGTCTTCATCACTATATTTTAATTTTCCAAACTTTTGTGATAAGCGCTGTGCACAATAGAGATAATGTACTATTGAGATAATGCAACACATATTTCTTGAGTGTAGAAGATCAGTAATTGATGATTTCTGTTTAATTAATTACAGTTACCATGCCTTTGACACTTTTATACAGTTACCATGCCTACAAACATTTTGTACAGTTACTATGCCTTCGAAACTTTTGTACAGTTACCATGCCTTTGACACTTTTGTACAGTTACCATGCCTTCGACACTTTTGTACACTTACCATGCCTTCGATACTTTCATGGAGTTACCATGCCTTTGACACTCTTGTAGGACATCCAGGGAAATGATTCCTCAGAGTTACCTCAGCACCCGTCACCTGATTCAGATGTATTAACATCAATCAAGTCAGAACTGGGAGGTACAAGGCAACCTCTGGCTGCATCAGCCATCAAGAGAGAACCCCAAGGTAAGCAACACATTCAAACTGTGATGCTCATGCTAGAACCACATTATTTTATATGTATTATTTATATTGGTTCTTTACTGTAATAATTAAGCTAATACTAAACCACTTTTTATCGTGTTTAGCCTCAAGTTCAAATAGTCCACCTGTGAGATTTCCATATGTGAAGTCAGAGCCCACTTCCAACACTAAAGTTTGTTGTTTCTGTGGATACCCTGGGACAAATCCTGTCCAGTGTGAGAGATGCTTGGTGACCCGACAAACCTCCAAGGGAATGGTCTACAGGAAGTGTATCTTCTGTAGGCAGATAGGGACCAGCACACAGGTCTGTGAGAAGTGCAGGAGATGCCCCCACTGTGGCAATTATGTTCTTCCACCAAACTCTGTCTGCCAGCGATGCAAGACCAATGGTGAGACTTTTTAGAATGACATTTAGGCAAGGTTGTAGATCTGTTGACGTGTATATATACATGAACATATTGTACGTTGGTAGCATTTTATTGTTTATGCAGTTATATTACTTTATCTTTTACTTCAATATTACTGTGCTTATCTAATTTCAGAGTAAGAATTTTAGTCCAAAAGATAATAAATGATTAACCTGATCTGGTTATATTTTCAGCTCCATCCACATCTATAGATGGATCAAACACCAACCCTTTATCAGCAGTACTGAACTCGGTGGCAAGTGTTACACTAAAGAGGATAGCTGATGCAATGCATTTACCAAACTATCCAGCAAAGGCTTGCAGGAGTTCTGAAACAGTTCAGCAGAAAGGAAGTCCTCGTGTAGTACAGAAAAGAAGTTGTTACAAAGTTCAGCAAATAGGAGATTCAGTGATAGGTCAGCAAAGAGGAAGTGTTCCCACAATACAACAGGTGGAAAGTATACCACCTTTCAGGAGAAAGCATAATGTTCAGCAAAGAAACCTTGGCCAGCAGCCGCAGAGTCAAATTATATATGACAGACAGAGTGATACAGCAATAGGTCAGCAAAGAGGGAGACCACAGACACCTAAACAGAATAAAGTTTTATTGATAGGTCAACAAGGTGGAAGTATCAAAATAGTTCATCAGAATAGCAGTTCCTTAAAAGGTCAGCAACGAAGAAGTGATTCCACAATACAACAGATGGGAAGTGCCCCTCCTTTAGAGAGACAGTCTAATAACATTGACCAGCAGCCACAGAGTCAAATAATATATGACAGACGGAGTAGTACACCCAATAGTCAAGCCTGTAATTTGTCATCTAGAGGGAGAGATAGAATGGGGAGCCTCCAACCACCATCCAGAGTGCCAAAAAACTGTAAATAATGAAAGCATTCTTCTGATTTCATTTATATTTTTCATTGTTCTATGGTAAAACATCTGTAATTTGGTTGGGACCTTGTCACATGTCTAAATTTAAAATGTTCATTTTATATAAGTTAACTATAGTTGCAACTAAATGCCAGTAAAAGACATGTATAAACTGTAGAAGCAGAAATATTCATTTAGTATTTAATTTCGTTATTGTTGGCAGTATAAATCAACAAAATTAAATCCATGACGAATTTTTAACCCAAGTAATAATGAATACAAAGAGATAACGATATGACAAAATTAAATGCAACGAAATATTTTGTTGTTTAAAAACAACGAAATTATGCCCCAACGAAAATATGTGTTTTTCGTTGTCCTTTTTTTATTCTGGAACTAAACAGCAGGCAAAGGCTGATAAAAAATCTATGTGAATAAAATTGATGTGGACATTGGTTCAGTGCCTTTCAGAGGGAGACTTCAGCCTTTTATGACAGTGTGTAAACTAAAGATTGTTTTCTTTTTCATTTAGTAGGATATAAGGACATGTGCAAAGAAAATTAAAGAAGAAAACAATAAACACCTTATACAAGAACATTTTACTGATGATGACTAATTTAGCTGTCTTTTGGAACAAAGGAACTGGCATTTTCATACGTAATTTTATACTCTGTAGATGTATACAAGCCATACTTAAGTCATCTCATTCCACTCGAGTAATAAGATTGGAAAGTGGGTGAATTAGTTGTGGTTCATATTAAAACATTTATTCCAACCTTTCAATGCATGAGCTTTCATCAATTTTGGATATGAATAGATATCTGTACATTTTATGTTAATTTTTGGAATAGCAGTCACCTTCCAATACAACATATTCTTGAAGTAAATTTAAAATTTGAATCCGATGAAAAATCAAAGTTCTATACTGCCACCCAAGTAGTGCTGCCTATAAGATGTGTTCTACATGTTTTTTTTATTATTATTTTTTTTATGTCCGAGATGTGTGCCATTGTCACTTTTATATTTTTGAATTTCTTATCAATGACTTGATGGACATTAAGTGGTATCATATTTCTGTGTCCAGTTACATGTATTTTTACTTTTACACTTTTTATGTCCTGTCATGTAGCAGTATTTAACCATGTTACAGAGTTTTTGTCATTTCCTTCTTCTGTCCATTTTCAACACTTTTTATTTAGCACAGTGTTTTGCTAAGTTCAGTGCTTTTTTCTAAAACATGAAATAGATGATACATTTTGGTAAAAGCAATCCAATTGTGCTCTCACAATGTCCTTTCCTTTGAATTTGACTGCATTATTTCTTCATTTGCAATTTTAGTTTATAATACACTTCTTATGAAAATTGTTTTTTGTTAAGGTGGTATGGGACACTTCCATGTTGTGACGTATTACATGTATTTATTGAAATAAACAATAGAATTAAGTGTAAAGTTATAAATAGTTTCTTTCAGAAAATGGATAACTAGCAGCGTAGTGAAGTGGGTTTGAGGGTTCACTGAGGATCTGTAAGTCATGAGTTTGAATCCCACTGGGGATTTTATAATTTTTATCTTTCCAAAAATTTTTGAAACGTATTTTTTGTTTAAATATTGTAAAATTTAAAAATTCTAAATCATTGAAAGTATCTAAATTATACTGTACTTTAATCAAATTGATATCTACAGATGTCCCATACCACCTTTAACAAAAATTTTTGAGTGATAAGAATGTCAGGACCTTTTTTAATCATGACCTTTGCTATGACCCTGATTTTGCTATTGCTTCTATTGGATATAGCTCAGCTTGCCATGATACTTTGTATATGTATAATTCACTGAACTAAGATTGGTGTTTTGGGGTGCTATTCAACTAGTTTGTTATTTTATTTTTTTTTACCTGGACCTTCCCTATGACATTGGGTGAGATATGTCCCATTGTGTTCTGAAATTGACCCTCCATTTGACATTGAATTGACTGCCACTTAGTTTGCATTTCTCATAGTTGCTGTTCAAGATAGATTTACTTTTCCTAAATTAATGATACAAATTATAAAAAAGTGTTCAATTTTTCATGTTGCTATATAGATACTTTTATGTGGGAGATTTTTGTCCTAGGGACATGTTCACAGTTTTAACATGTAGATAATTATTTGCCTGATTTAGTTGTATTGATTATCATTGGTGCGATTCTGTGGGTAAAGTAGGACAATGTTTGTCCTATCAATACAACTGCTTACAATTTGATAAATGAACTTCAATTCTAGATGTCTGCAACACCTCTGAAAATAATGAACTTACAATATTGTTGTAATTTATTTGTTCAAAGTTGTTATTAAATTTCTTCTTTGATGATTTACAGAATGCATTAACATCTGATGTAATCGTACCATGTATTTGTATACTTTCTAGTATAAAACACTTCTTGAATTAAGTTCAAAGGATTGTTAATTGTTTATTTGCCGAAGATAAGTGCCCCACCTGTTGGATAGTATAGTATAATTTACATTAGTATAGTACTTGTATCGTTTTCATGTATATTTGGATAGTGTGTAGTTTACTGTAGATTTATAGAAGCACGTTTAAACTATATGGTTGTCATAAAATATCAAAGGAACCAGTGATTATTTTTGGTTTTCTAGTCAATTGGAATGTTTCTGTTGCTGTTCATGTTTTTCAAAATCTCTCTCTCTCTCTCTCTCTCTCCTTGTTACAACACAGTTACTATGATATATTGCTAATAAAACATACAGAATTCTTGTTTTTGTACGAGTCATTTATTAAAAACAATGATGGACAGGACACCACGCATGTACACTGATGTAGACTGCTACTGCATACACAGTTTGAATTGTGAACGACTGTTGCTAGATTCTTGCATGATGAAGTAAAATTATCGGATTAATAGAATGTAATGGGATTTATACCGTTGAGTTATAAACACGAGCGGATCTAAAGGGGACCCCCCCCCCAGTAAAATTAAAATTTATGAAAATTACATCGTAAATTTAACAAAGTGGCATGGTCTCCCCTTCCCTGTCCCCAGCTTACAGTAGAAATTTACCTTAACATTTTTATCGACACTAAGTAACTAAACTAGTTTATACACATTTGATTTCACGTAGTTACACATATTACAAAACCTCGGACTTATTATTACATTATTAAGTCTGTCTTTTAAAAGTTCAAAGAGTGAGAAGAAGTTCTAAATTTTGCTAGAAGATTTTTGCCATTACAATTAATCGGTCTCTGAAGATAAGTTTGCGAACAGAAGTTGTCTATCAAATGCAGATACAGAAAACTCTTTGGCGAACTTGTAAAAGACGACGTCAATCTTTGCTTGAAGATATCCAAAATTCTATATTCAATTGTCAATTGATTTGAACTTGTACCAAATTATGACATATTCTGAAGTGAACCCCGGCTAGACAGCTCATCTATTATATTTACAATCCAAATATCGTTGTTTACAACCATATTCTTATAACATTTTTTTAAAATACAAACATCCGTGGTTTAAATTTTGACTAATATTTTTTAAAATTTTAAAATTTCTTTCCAATTTAAAGAGGGAGTCTACCGTATTATCATTAGTTCTTTAATTAACACCTAGTACTTTCTTCAAGTTTCTTGCAAAAATTCAGCTGCACCTTTTCAATGGTATGTGCTCATGGAAACCCCCAAGGCCACAAGCATATGATAAAATACTGTGTACATATGTTTAAAAAAACAGAACATTGTGTTTCAATATTAAAATGATTGTCTTTGGATGCAAATTTAGCGCCGTTCCCAATTTTCTGTTAATTATTTTTAATGTCTCCAAAAGCACATTACACATTCTATATTTGTGCAACTGTTGCAGTGAAAGCCCCCCAAAAAATGTTTAAATTTTATTAATCGAAGGTTTATTTTCAATATTACAAGTCTCTGTACACAATTTCAATACTTTCTAAATTTAAGTCATTTTAACCATACGATGTCTTTGAATGTTCGGTTGAGCAGACAAGTTTGTGACCTAATTTCCAGGCGATTTTCTGACAGGCCACGGAACAGTACCAGGCCTTCATACACTTGCCACATCCGGGGAACTTTTTCCCTTCCGGTGCCTTCTTGCCGCATTTAGTGCAAACGTCTGCATCGTCTCCTTCCACCTGACAGCGAGGACACCTGCACCAAAAGTTGAAGGACTTGTAAAGCCACGCCCTCCTGAGCTTACGTGGCATGGCCGTGTCGATGTAGGTGGTGAATATCTCCTCCCCCTTCTGTATGGTTCTCTTGGCCCTCACTGTGACGCCGCCCTTGCCGTGGACCATGCCGTCCGATACCTCCACATTGTTGAGGCAGGAGTGGTTTAAGCATGCGTGAAGAGGAAACATTCCGCACACATTAGATGCTGGTGGCTTTTCTTTTAGATACTTCAGGAGTCTGAGGGTGCGGTCTTCGTCTTCCTCCGCGCGACCAAGCTCCTCCAGGAATTTGTGATAGGGCGTCCATGGTGAGGAGAAAACCTGAAGATTACAGACAGCTTGGTAATAACGCCCGTTATACTCTGCATCTGTGATTTCATAGCTCACGCCATCTCCACAGTCGCTGAAGATTTCCCGAAACAACGCCTTGATCTCTTTCTGATCTTTCTCCACTGAGATATTCCCATATGCAATAAATCTGAAATCAAAGTATTAATGTAATATTGTTAATCAAGAATGCATTGTTGTTTTCTTATCTGATACAAAATAATTATGCCCAAAAGTCATCTTACTTTCTGTACGGACTTTTTGCCATTGCCCACTGGTCCTTAGTTGGAATAATGTCTCCACTTTCTCTGGCCAGTGATTTTGCTGTAGTGACAATTGTTGCCCACACTCGAGCGAGAATTAATGGACTGAAATGCCCATCCCAAACTTCCACCATGGTGCCTGTTTCATCAGGTTCTTTGCCGAGATTTTCCGAGAGTTTGAAGAGTCTTGCTGTGGCGCTGGATCTCGCGGGGCATATGATTTTGTGGTAAGTGTTCCAACTCTGCGTCCGACAGTCATTGCTGCAGTACTTGACGAATTTGCAATTTTTACAGTATATCGGTTTCGTATTGGGCCAGTATTTTAACACCAAATCACGAAGATCACTTTCCATGGTTGAAAAGGTTTCCATGAAATATTCCTGCGGTGAAAGCAGAGACTGGGCACAATGGTCACACGATTGGATGGTGGTTTTGTAATGAACAGTGTCGAACACTTTACCGAGGACAATGGGCGAGTCTTCGAATACCGTCTCCCCCTCCGGGATGTCCTCGGTGGCATAGATAGCTCGTCCGTACTCCGTGAAGTCCACTTTGATGGGGCAGTCTGTCGTCAGGGGCCCGTACAAGCGTATAACGCGGCATTTCTGGAAAAGAATTTTCGGTTCATCATCCTTGCCTGTTGTCATCTGTGTCGCTTTGCGAAACCAGAATTCAGCAAGAACTAGTAGATCGAACCTCATCAACATTTTACCTGAATAAGAAGAAAATTACACTGAAAAGTACATCTTGCATAGATCTGCGCAACTACGAAAGAATCTTATGCGCAAAAATAAGAATCGAAAAATCTATAAACACATGTAAATTGTTTACAGTTGTACATAACACCAACCTCCTAGTTTCCAAGTGTCTTGTGTTCGCTTCATTTTTGGAATAAGCCAAAGATCTTGGAAGGTCGCCGTTATTTCGTCAAGATTGTTGCTGGCGTCGGCTCGAAGTCTTCGAACGACATAGTTGTTGGGGTCCTGTTGAAGAGCCATCGTAAAGCATTTCTGGGCTTCTTTCCATTTCGCGGCCTGCATACAATTGTGACCCGCCAATGTCGCATTGGCCACTTGTTGCTGCACAAGGTTATCAAAGGGCTTCTGTGGGAAGGTCTCCGTTTTGATCTTGTACTTCTTTTCCAGAATTTCCACCTCTAATTTGAATAAATCGACGTCTCCTGGGTAAGGATCCTGCGTACAGAAGTCCACTGCATTATAGTCCCTCTCTTCGTAAGCAGCAGCCTTCGTTTCCACGTCTTTGATGATGATTTTCTGAAGCTCTCTCAGGTCCTCAATGATTTCCTTGTGTTTTGGGACAATTTTCAGTCCTGCCTTGTAGCAGTGGTATGCGTCTTCATATTTCTCCAATTTTGTCGCCGCCCTTCCACCGGATATGAATGCGTCCACGTGGTCGGCTGGATTCAAAGACATCAAGAATTTGACGTCATCTAAACAAGTTTGAAATTTGGATAGTTTAAAATTACATTCAGCTTTGTGTGCAAGGTACTCTGTATTTTGATTATCCTTTTCCAGCAGTTCAGCATACAAAGATTCTGCACATTCATAGTCCCCGGATGTGAACTTTTGATAAGCGATTTGGGCTTCGTCATTGGAATCCATATTTGACGTTTTTCTGAAATATAGAATTTCACTTATTTGATAATGGTCTAACCTTTGCAAACAAAATGTTGAATTAACCAATACAAAATTTCCTTTTTTTTAGTACAATCTTCTATTCGACTATTAATTTCGCGAATATTTCACGGTGTTCCATATGTTGTATAGATTTGCATAAAAGTGATAATCTCCCAGCTGTCCCGTGAATGCGGTGCTGATGTAATGACGTCCTACCTGCAGAAAACGCAAACACTGGAGGCAGTACTAAGAAAAATATGCATCCACTGTTAGTCGCGTGCGCTCTATTTCGATCTACACACGTGCAGTAATATCTTTAGGAATAATCCAGATACTTGCTGACATGAACATCTAATATTAGTTAGGCAATTGGCTAATTTTTTGCGACACAAGTAGGTTTAGTTTTATAAAATTACTTAATTAAAACGACGTTATCTAGTAATTTTGCTCTAAAAATTAATTTTAAAATGTCATTACCGTTAAAATCTGAAATCGTGACCAAACAAACATTTGGATATCGGTCGTTGTTTCATTTTTTCAATGCTGACATCTCTTTTTACATGCAGATTTATCAAAAGAAAAATTTAGCACTGAAGGTCGACGAAGGTGATTAAAAAAACATCCACATAAAATACCAATGGGAATTTACATAATAATTTTTGTTCAATAGATATTTGTAGATTCTAATAAATACCTGAATTTTGCTCTACAATAAATTCCTTTGCATTGTTTTCCTGGTCAGTGAGTGTGCACAAGTCCTTCAGCAGATGCAAGTGCGAGAGTGTGAAAGAACTGAGAATACTGGATGTCTAATTTTGGAACAGAGAAACCATACCGCTGTATAATATATTATTCCCCGCGTGTGTTTAATTATTCCCAAGCCTGATCAATCGTATACCCCCTGCCGCTGAATAACGCAGGAATTAGGCGTCCACCGAGCGGGTTTTTGTATTTTTTTTCCATGTTATTATCTTGGCATTTTTGAGGGGTGTGTGTGTGTTGTATGTTCGATCTGGTGAACATGGTTCATCGCAAACAGAAACCGAATACAATTTGAATTGGCGAAATGATTTAATGAAGGTAAAAAATAATACCTTACTGTTTGGTACGGTAATGGAAAAAGAAAACTATGAAAAAACTGTCAAAATGAGTTTTTTTTTAAGTCGATAGAAAATAATACATAATTATACCAATAAAAAACATATGTAAAATGATTCTCCCTTTCAAACATCTCAATAATACAGTCTTATTGCAATGTTATTAATCAAGTGAATTAATCTGCAATATGGGATTAATTAATCGCTGACGTGATCTGTGCGGGACGGGTCTCGCGCCACGCGACGTCTGCCGCACTCCCGGGGTGCGTGGTAACCGGATCATCTTCCAGATGTTTCGGCAGCTGACAGAAGCTCCTCTACTGGTGCGTGATCCATAAATAGTATCAGACTATCTCGCCACGGAGGAGTTATTGCCACACGAATCTTCGACATTCTTCTGTTGGAAACACGGCGATTCTATAGGTATTTATAGACCGGTCTTTATTTACTTTTGTTGATTAACATTGTTTTTATTTCTTTATTTTTACAAACTTTATAAATCTGGCCTATGTGATCATCTCCAACACGAGGTACGCATTTCAACGTTGTACAATGCGGCATATATCTCTGCGGCCACACTGACCTGCAGTTTTAATTTTGTACCATATGAACTGTACATATTCAGTGGCCCATTATAATTGTGTCCGAAACCTTCAATAGTATTGGTTGATTAGTGAAGAATCAAATGTATACAGTGAGTGTGCCTTACTACATTCGCCCCCTGCTGATCGCAGATGAGTCGGCTGTAAGCTGATCTGTACCGTGGTGAGGTCTATACAGCATTAAATTGTATGTTTACATACTGAATGTTATTTCTTTCTTTTCGTCAACCAAATGGGGAATGGAGTACTTATATTTAGATGGTGTAGGTTTAATTCAAAATTAATGCAAGTATACGAATGTTTAGCAATGAACAAACTGCATAGCATTACAAAATACATACATAGGATACGTATAGGTTAGCGGAACATCTGGGTTTTTCCCAAAACATTGATGTCATCTGTTATATATCGTATGGAAAATTAAGAAATCTTTTTTTCACAGTTATTTTAACAGCTAAGTTAAAATTTCTCTTTTATCATCCATATAATTTGGATAAAATTTCGTATCATCGACCATTACATAGATCTATGTATAAAATAAAGTAGACCTATAACACTTAACATTTGGCAATTAATTTAGCTTTATAAACTGCATTTGCTCTAATGGGGCAGGGTAAAAAAAAACCCATACAGCGCATATGAAATTAATGATGTTATAACCACTGAAAAATGTTTGTTTTTATTTGAACTTTTAGTTATAATGTGGTTTAAAGAAATTTTGCAAGAGGAATTGCATTTATGGAGTTAATAAAAAAATAGCAAGAGTAGTAGAAATAGGTGAACAAGCATCAAGTTATATGACAATACACGTAATTAAAAAAACACCGAAACACGCTTTTCTCGTTTAAAATACGATCTATTGAATGATATTAATTGGTTAAATTTTGATTCAATTTTATGATTTTTTTGTGTGTAGAACCTCAATATGACTGAGGACAAAACTGCGACCGAGGACTTCCAAGCGGGAAAATACGCTGAAGCAGTGGAAAAGTATTCAGCATTAATCAATGCAACTCCCAACTTTTCTTCTTACTACCTTAAACGGGGACAATGCTACCTTAAAAGTAATAAGTATAAAGAGGCTCTCCAAGACGCGCAGAAAGCTTCATCTCTGGGCGAGAAAAGTATGGAGCTGGCCATGCTAGGAGGAAAAGTGGCCACCAAACTCCAGATGTACGAGGAAGCCTACCGATTCTACAAGATCGGGGTAGAGTTGGACAACACTAATACAGACCTGGTGGAGGGACTCAGAAATCTTCAGCAAGCCATTCTTGACGAATACGAACTAGAGGGGGGAGAGGACGCTGAGAAAGGTTACTCCGCCGTAGACTTCTGCTCCCAGGACCCGTACCCAGGGGACGACAAACTGCTGCAGATAGAACAGAAGATTCTGGAAAACAAACACAACATCCAGGACACCATTCCATGGAAGGACTACAAGGACGGAGGAGAGTTCCGGGGCCAGGCTTCAGAGGCCGCGATAGAGGCGCACAGTCTGATGGTAGCGGGCAAGCTTGAGGAGGCCGTGCAGAAGTTCACCTTTGCCATAGAAACGGAACCAAACAACGCCATCTTGAGACGCCTGCGCTCTGAGGCGTACTACATCATGGACGACAAAATCAACTCTCTGAGGGACTTGTGGGCGATTCCGAAAAACCAGAGAAGGGTGGAAGTCTGGCGACTAGGAGGTATGTTACAGAATTAAACAGATAGATTAATAAAAACAAAGCTTTGAAAAAAATATAAGAATGTTTTAAAAATACCGGTAGTTCTGAAACCTTTATGTTTTTCAGGTCAAATATTTCACGATCTGAATTTACCATTACACGCCGAGCTTTGGTTCAAGAATGCAACTCGGCTCACCGATGGCAAGGATGAAGGTGTCAAGATTCTATTCCAGCGAACAAGAATCCAGAGGCTGTATGCTCCTTTATGCAATAATCTGGCCATAAATGTTGAGTTCTCTGACTTCGGTAAATGTGTAGTGGCCAAAAAAGCCATTAAAGAAGGAGAGGAGTTGTTTACAGAGAAACCTCTGATAATGGGGCAGGTTATGGACAAGGACAACAACTTTGCCTTGTCATGTGACAACTGCGCTGCTTCTATACTCACTGCTGAAGACTACTTTGGAAGCACCTTGGAAACTATGGAGCCTGATTTGAAGGAACTGATTAGAGAAAGTTGGCCAGATATCCCAACAGTTGCATGCGATAAATGTCAGAAAGTAAAGTATTGTAGTGAGGATTGTCGGCGCCAGGCGTGGGTTAGTCAACACGAGCTCATATGTCCTGCTAGGAGCGAAGCCACGAAAAAACTCCACGAAATATCGCAGAATTTAGGCCATGGTGTCGCTGAAGATGGTGTTTGGAAAAACCTCTGGGACGCCCATTTCAGTCCATTGTTTCTAGCGAGGGTGTGGTCCAGTATCATATCAGCAGCTAAACACATGATGAAAGAAAGCGACGGATCGGTGCCTACAGCAGAGCAGTGGGCCAAGGCCAGGAGTCCATTCAGAAAGTAAGTTAGAAGCTCAATGACAATTGACGAAACGGGTCTTGCTTTGTGCTAAGATATTAGAATTTTCAATGCCAGTGACTATTTTTGACTATATTTTGTTGCTTTTTGTCTCTAACGTTTTCCAACTCTTCTTTTAGGTTCATGGCCTTTGGAAACTCCTCGGCCGCCGACAGCATGCCGACGATCTTGAACCTTATCCGCGAGATCTTCAAAGATTGCGGTGACGGGGTTCAATACAAAATTACCGACAACGAATTTAATGGCCGATATTTTCAAGCTGTGTGTAACCTTCAGACCTTCTCCTCTCCCATTACTCCCTACCACCGCTTCATGACTCGAGTCTCCAAGCTCGGCGCAGAGGATACAAGAGGTATGAGGATGCTTAAATATCTACAAACAACACCACACCTCAACACATACTGTGGTCTTTTTCAGCTGCAGTCGTGTCTAAACCACTCTTGTACAAACAATGTACAAGTTAGTGATGCTGAGGTTGAAGGTTATGGTGGGGTCAAGGTCGTTGCTAAAGCTGACATCAAGAAAGGCGACGAATTGTTCACGACCTACATTGACACGTCAATGCCGCGGAGATTGAGGCGGGCTTGGCTTTTCCGGTCATTTAACTTTTGGTGCCATTGTCACCGCTGTGAATTTGAAGGAGATGGGCCAGAAGTTTGCACGGAATGTCAAAAGAAGGCGGAAAACAATTCTCTGTTTCTTGCATGTGGACAGTGCCACAGGGCATGGTATTGCTCGGTGCCGTGTCAGAAGTCGGCATGGCGGCGAGGGCATAGAAAGATATGCAGGAAAACAAAGTCCTCAACAGATGCAGCAGCCAATCAGGACTCAATAGAATTGTCCAATAAGGAACCAGAGAAGTAACAAGTTATCGGTGTGATAGTCTGTATGTCTAGATTGTATTCTTAATAAAAGCACATCAGAGATTGTCTTCTTTTGATTTCATAAGTAAACTTTCATTTTTAAATTCTGAGCACTAGCTTGGTTCTCTTATCTTCTGTCACGATTTGTGCTTTCTGTCACAACACTGAAAGCATTTTTTTTTACCCATTTCATAGAAATTTATCAGAAATTTCAAAAAATTTAAACATTAAAGAGAATCAGGTGAAAGAAAATCAAATAATATGGAGAGCCATACGTGAGAGATAGAATTCATTTGACTCAGTTGAATAGATATATATATGAACAAAAGGTACGGGTCATTTCAACAATAAAATGCTCTCTTTGGTGATTCATGTGGGATATGAGGGTAGCGACATTGCAGAAAAAATACATAACCAGCGTTAGCGGGTTATGTAAATTTTTTCTGCAATGATCGCTACCTTCATAACCCGCATGAATCATTAAAGAAAGCATTTTATTATTTATATTTACGTCTTTCTTTTGACAAATTAATAAATTGATTATCAAAAGTAAGTAAAATTCTCTAAATTACTATTAATGTACGTATGTACGTTAGCTAAAAGAAACAGCCAAATTGTCTCCTGTGAGACTGAGTCTGACAGCATCATGATTATTTCGTGCAGTCCGTGATTTTTCTTAGGTCGCTGTAGGTTTGGACCAATCGATAAACAGGGCGTGTCAATTTCACTCCTGTCAGTTTCAGCAGCTGTAGATTTCGACCAATCGATAAACGGGGCGTGTAGATTTCTATAGAGCTATGAATTAACTATAAGTTTCCGTAAGAAATAGAGGTAATAATACTCGGTAGGTGTAAATATAAAGGAATGACGTGAATTCTATGGCGAACCGTACGCGAATGATTTACGCGCATGTCAGTAACTATTCGTTGTGTTACCTTTTGCCAAGTGTGTTGCTAACGCTTAGGGTAATAGAACGAATTATCAACTGTGTCTTAACCAATCAGAATTCAGTATTTAACATGAAAGTATAATAATATATTTACATCTACAAAGTAGAATTCCCTCTATTTCTTACGGAAACCTATAGTTAATTCATAGCTCTATAGAAACAGCCAGCCAGACAGAAATCTACACGCCCCGTTTATCGATTGGTCGAAATCTACAGCTGCTGAAACTGACAAGAAACTGACAGGACAGATATAGACACGCCCTGTTTATCGATTGGTCCAAACCTACAGCGCCCTTGAAAAAATCACGGTCTGCACGAAATAATAATGACGATGTCAGACTCAAAGTCTCCCAGGAGGCGATTTGGCTGTTTCTTTTAGCTAACGTACTTGCGTACATTAACAGTAATTTAGTGAATTTTACCTACTTTCATAATCAATTTATCAAATAGCTAAAAGAAAGATGTTAATATAAACAATAAAATGCTTTCTTTAATGATTCATTCGGGTTATGAAGGTAGCGATCAATGCAGAAAAATTTACATAACCCGCTAACGCGGGGTATGTATTTTTTATGCAATGTCGCTACCTTCATATCCCGAATGAATCACCATAGAAAGCATTTTATTGTTAAAATAAAAGCAGTTAAGTTTTATAATAAAATAAATAGTGCCTGTTTGTGAGAATAAGAGTTGAAATTGACACCCCTCGAATACCATTCTCAACCTCTGCTTCGCGTCGGTTGACAAGGGTTTTATCAGGGTGTCAATTTCAATTCTTACTCTCCCAAACAGGCACTATTTATATATAATAAACATGTTACTTAAAACTTACATCTTTATATCAAGTATTATTCCCTCTATTTCTTACGGAAACTTATAGTTGATTCATAGCTCTATGGAAACAGCCAGACAGAAATCTACACGCCCCGTTTATCGATTGGTCGAAATCTACAGCGGCTGAAACTGACAAGAAAATGACAGGACAGATATAGACACGCCCTGTTTATCGATTGGTCCAAACCTACAGCGACCTGGGAAAAATCACGGACTGCACGAAATAATCATGATGCTGTCAGACTCAAAGTCTCGCAGGAGACGATTTGGCTGTTTCGTTTAGCTAACGTACTTACGAACATTAACAGAAATTTAGTGAATTTTACTTACTTTTCATAATCAATTTATCAATAAGCTTAAAGAAAGATGTAATATAAACAATAAAATGTTTTCTTTAATGATTAATTCGGGTAATGAAGGT
This sequence comes from Magallana gigas, assembly GCF_963853765.1. Taxonomy (NCBI): domain Eukaryota; kingdom Metazoa; phylum Mollusca; class Bivalvia; order Ostreida; family Ostreidae; genus Magallana; species Magallana gigas. Next base: position 52,417,764 of record NC_088855.1, read on the forward strand.
AGCGATCATTGCAGAAAAAAATTTACATAACCCGCCAACGCAATGAGTTTATTTGCAGGCTCATAGTACATTTGCATTTTCTGAGTAAACCGTATTTAATGTCTTAATAAATACATTTATTACACAATCTTTGTTTTCCAACACGGTAATACATTTATATAGATGTCGATAAAGTAATTATTTGCATAATTTATATGTACTTGGAGCGGGAAGGGGGTTGCTCTACTTTTTTGCAATATATTTTAGACTTTTATCCAAAGTGTATAACTTTAGAAAAATTAATAAATTAGTCTACTGGTCCACTCCTCCCATATTCCATTGTCCCAAGACAAGAGCAAAATTCCAAAGATCTTTAAGCTTTGTGTTTTAATCAAATTATACATGTAAGTGTCCATTAATGCCAACGAATTACATAAGATTTAAGAGGTAATTTTTGTGGATTTTTACTATGGTTTTTTTTTGCTTTTGTTTCTTCGATTTTTTGTTGGGTGGGAGGGGGGAGTAGATCTGTCCGTTCTCTCCAATCAATTGAAATTAATAATTTCGAATATTCTATAATACGATATCAATTTATTGACCAATAATATGTCATCATTGAAATTCAAAATATGAACTTTTGAGAAAAGTTGTATGAGAAAAGGAATAATTATGTTAATCGGGTTCAAATGATATTAATCAGTGGCCCGCCAGTACCTGGACATCAATATTTCTTGTATGTTTAGTATTTCACAATCTCGATGATTGTATACTTTTTACTACAAGTACTATTATAAATATCTTTGTTCACACCTCCGGCAGCGCTCAGCAGTAGCGGATTTCCCCTTTAAAGTTAAAGACAAAGTTAAGAGGAATTATTTTTATATTTTAAGTATCATGATTGTTCAGAACCATCATAATGCACTCATCTTAATCGTGGCGGCTTTTACTTTCCCTCCTTTGTTTCAATTTTATTGCAAATTTGATTGACATTAAAATATTTCAGCATAATTTACATTTTCTATTAGATCTTTGACTGGCAATATACCAAGAACAAGTGGATTTGTAAATATACAAATACATGCGCGCAAAAACCCCCCAAAACTTAACGACAATGAAACATGTTTGCAGTTACTTTGGGATCAATCCGGAAAATGACACCCTGATACGGAAGTTTTCATTTTATAGATGATCACGTGATCCCCCGCGCAAGCGGGAAAATTGACAACAACAATGGCGCAAGCACGAGTAACAGAGTTTTACGCGACCAAGAAAAGAAACGGAGATGCACAACCATCAAAACGCCGAAAACTACAAATTATTTCAGATGTGTCTGAGACGATTCAAAATGAATCCGTCACCACAAGAGCAACGCGATCGTCCGCCAGAAGGAAGGGAATATCTGCACCTGTAAGCGCCGAACCAGAGAATGTTTTGTTTACACTTTCTTCGTCTGATAAAAGCAGCAAATCGGCATCAACGAAGACTCCCAAACAAAGATCCAGAAGAATAAAACAAGTTAAAGGGCAACAATCTATTGTTGATGCTTTGGGATCGCGACCAACTTCCCCAAATAAAATTTCAAATGGAGAGGAGGTAACTTCTGCATGGGACGAGCACGATGGTCCCCTGACGCCATCAAAGAAAACTAAGCAGGACAATGAGAACCCAACAGAGGGAAAGACAAAGGATACCAAAAAGCGAACCAGGAACCAAAATGTGATGACGCCACTGAAAGAGGAGAAAGAAGAAACAATCAAGGCGCCTAGATCGAGAAAGAAGTTACAGTTACGTGCCAATGTTATAGCTTCAAGTGAAAGCGAAAACTCAGAAAACGAGGTAATTGTTTGTGGGTTTTTTTTTTTTTTTTTCAGGATTGTTAAACTATTATGGATTATCATCAATACCTAGAATCTATTGGCACTACTTGTAAACAAAGCCTGTTAAAACTGTTGCCTGAAGGCATTATTATTTATATTAAATGTGTCAAGAAACTGGTTTACATAAGTCATTGATTTAATCCATTTGACTTTAACAGAAAATCTTGTACCTTTTTAGAGTAAAACTTTATTGCTTATGTTTATTATCTCTAGGCTGTGCAATGTTTAATTAAGAGGGGCTTATTTGTGTAAGCACAATAATTTGAATGTAAATTTTATTTCCTTGAATCTCAGTAAAAAAAAAGTTTTAATGTTAAAGAAAGTGCCCAGGAAAAAAGCTTATCTTAGGACAAAGCAATGCAATCAACATTATTCAAATTTAGGTACAGGGAAAATAGGAAATAAAATAGTTATTCTTGAGATCAGTAAAGACCTGCAATTGAATTGAATTTCTCCTCCCATTGGCTCCCAATCACATCCCTGTATGTAGCATGTTGAATGGATCTAGCATGTTGAATGGATCTCAAGAGACTTATGTTTAAAAAAAACATAACTGATTTTTAGGTAACAGAGCCACCAGCTAACAGCGAGAAGCAGAAGTTTAGAGATGCACTGGAGCTTCCTACCACCCCCCTGGCCATCTCCCCCCTGCCAGAAACTCCAGAGGTTGTCAGACAGCAAATGAAGAAAGGTCCCAGTGTCCCTACTTCTGACAAAGTCCATGCTGCAATGGATAAATTAAAGGAGCTCGGTAAAGAGGGAAGATCTTTGGAAAAAGTAAGAGGATAGAATGAATTAAGTGTTGTTGATCTCATGGATCTCTCTGCATTTGAATTGAAATTTTTTTTTAATTGTTAATTTGCGTACAATGGAATGAAATCATTTTGCTTAAATTCTGAATTTCTGATTAGATGTCCAAAGCCAATGTCAAAGACAAACTGCAAAAGTGTGGTAAACTGGAAGATCTTAAAGCACAGCTGTTGCAGTTGAATGAGGCAAAGAAGCAAATTAAGAAAATCAAGGAGTCAAAGACAAGGCCTAAACCAGAAGCCGCTCAGGCAAAGCTGGATGTACCAGCTCTTGATAAATTTGAGGCACTAGAGGTCCAAGTGAAGCAGTCCGATAAATCAGAACCTGTCAGGTAGTTAATATGAAAACCAAAGTATGAAACAGTGCATTCCTGAATGACTGGTTGATGCTATTTTATGGTGATCTGTGTATCACCATAAAGTTGTCAATTATTGGAGAAACTGGTGACTGTGTTGCCTACTTCTATATATAAGATGGCTAAAAGCAAATTTGTCAACTACTTGCAAAATCAATCAACAAGCGGTAAAGAAATAAAATTCTATTGATAAAAACAAAACTTGAAAATTATTGATAACTTTAATTGAAATTACTTATGTCTACAATCAAATTATTCTTGAAAGTGATGAAATTTAACTCATAATATGTATCACAGTCACAATACACATGTGACTATACGATACATGTATCTTGAGCCCTTATAATCAATATGATCGATGTATTGCCATACCGTTCTAATATTGGTAAAGGTAATTTTTTTGGTTAGAAATTTATTCAATATCTTGTTACTAGGCTATATTTTCCTTTTTAAAGTTTTTGGGAGGTGAAAAAAATATTTGTTCCTGTCATAAAACATTTATGAGCTAAATTTTGAAGGACTATTCATTGCAAGGCTTTGCAATGTTAGCACCACTGATATATATATATATATATGTATTGGACAATGATCGATAAAAATGAATGATATATCAATATTTTTATATTTAAAAACATTGCTTGCATTTTGAATTTTGTAGCGAGCCAAAGGCTCCTGCATATGAGAGATTCCACCACCTGGCAACCCCTGCCCCACCTTCCCTGTCACTGCCTTACAAGTACAGGCTATTGGAAGACATGTTTAAGAGCATGGATACTGCAGTCAGCATGTTACATAATCGGTCGGAAATCTGCACCTTCTCCAAACTCAAATCAGCTGTTCAGGAAATGACAAAAAGGTAAGCATGAGAATTGGTATTGAAACAATTACTTTGTAGTCAAATTTACCAAGTTAATAAACTTTAATTCCTTTGATAAGAACGATAAGTTTCTATGGAAGAAAGACAAATGCTATGTTAAATGTTACTGCAATCTCTCAGAAATTTTTGATGTTAGAAATGACATAAATTTGCAGAAACTTTGAGCAAAAAAATGTTGGGCAGATAAAGACTGTGTATCCTGAGGCATACACCTTTAGACAGGAGAAAGGACTCCCAGCATTTGGAGGGAAGTGTCATGATTATCAGCTCACAGTGGAACCCAATCTCAGTAATGGTAATGTCTTGGATTTGATACACTTTAGGGCACATTTTTATTGTTAATTGAACTATGTTTTTCCAGCTTAATTAGTTAAGAGTAAATATTGTGAGTACCTGCATCAGTTTAAGGAATTTTGTTGCAATTTTTATTTTGACAAAGTCTTCTTTTTTTTAATGTGATTATAAGTAGAAATAAGTATATTTTAGTTTGGTTGTGGAATTAAAACTTAATTTATAAAAATTAGGATATGCTTTATAGGAAAAAATAATGCTTCTTGTCTTCAAAATTCTGTTAAATAAATTATACATTGCTTGGCCATAGTTATTGAGTTACATTTTCTATTTATGAAAATAATGATATAATTTATCATGTTTAATTTTAAAAAAAAATAATGTATGTGGATTTAAGTTAAGGAAAAAAAAGGAGATTATTACCCCCACCTTTTTTGTAACAGAGTCTGAGAAGAAGTTTTCGACAAAGTCTGGTAGACCTTCATTTACAGCTAAAGACATTCTGGAAAGGAAAACTACATTTCACAACAAGCTGATTTCTGTGGTCAAAAGCCATCACAAGGTATTTTAATCATACTGAAGCTGCTATGAATTATGTATACACATTTTAAGTTAGTTTATTTGTGTATTATATTTTCATGATCTTAATTCTGTTTCATATATGAACTATGAATCTGTATGAAGTACTTGATAATAAGGTTTAACTTAGTTTTGAAGTAAATTTTTCTTTTCAGAAATTCCTTTCTTCTCTATCAAGACCCCTTTCTGTCCCTGATGACAAAATCACAAGGTGGCATCCAAAGTTTTCTCTGGATGAGGTGCCAGATATTCCAGTGGACAGCCTGCCCGAGCCACCTTACGTCAAGAAGTATCAGTCAGCAAAAGATGTGCTGCAGGATAACAGAGCCAAGCTCCCTGACAGGGTCAGTACAGGAAATTAAATAACGGTTGTCAGAGATGAAGGATAATTAATTTAATTAATAATTAATTAAAACTCTCCCAACAATATCTTCGTGCTAATGTTTAATTCATTTCTGCATTGCAGGTGAAGAAGGCCCTTAATTCGGTAGCCAAGGAGAATACGGTTAAAGAAAGTCTGAGTCCAGTGGAGTCTGCATCAACTAAACCTGCAGCACAGTTACAAGGGGTTCCCCAGTCGTTGCTAGAAAAAGTAAGAACTGCTTAAATTTTTTTTTACATCTACATTAGACAAGATGAAGAAATTATATGTTCATTTCTTATTATAATAGATAAAATCTTTAAAAAAAATTTTTAGAAATCCAAATCTCTGAAAATTAGATAAAATCTCTGAAAATTATAGGTTCATTATACCCCCGCAAACGAAGTTTAGGGGGGTATATTGGTTTCACCCTGTCCGTCTGTCTGTCTGTCCGTCTGTCCGTCTGTCTGTAGACGCAACTTTGTCCCCCCTATAGAATTTTTTATTACTGCATGGAACAGTTTGAAAATTTGTACATATGTTGAACACCATCTGAAGATGTGCACCTGCAATTTTTTTTAAGATCAGACAAGATTTAATGATTTTATGACAGTTTTCATTTTCCTTCTTCTATATATTGTACACTAATGTTGAAAAGTAAGGGAGGTAATCCTTACAGATTTTATTAATTAATTAATAGAAAACACTCTAAAATATATTTATATAAATACATCCAGATGGAGTTTTTTGTCTTTACGTCTTAATTAATAAAAAAAAAAATTATTTTTTATAAGTATTCTATCAGCTGACAATGCAAAGTTTTTGTTTGTCAATGATAAATTCTTAGGAGCTAATGAGAACATCAAAGACAAGTGTGGCTGAATTCATTTGTCCCAAGGGAGCCATTATCTGAGCCATGGTTCAGATGGAGCATGTGTTTAGGGGAAATTGATAATCTGTAAAATGGGTGATGGTTTTGGGGCTATTTTAAAACTGTTTCATGTAAACCAAAAGGTCTATCATTATAAGGAAATAGATAATATAATTATTAATAAAGAAGTTAAACTATTTTTAGAGGTTGTTTAAATTTATTTGTCAAGTAATTTGATGAAGTGACCCTATTGGGCATTAATTTAAATGAAATTCAAAATTACTGATATGATTGTAGTGTTTGGGCAATTTTAGAATTGTTTGTAATATTAAATTTTCTTTTTTACATATTTTTACATAGTATGGTAATTATGGTAATGTTTTGGGAGTTTATTAAATTTAACAAGCTCATCAAAGAAAATCATAGTCCTATGGGATCAATTTTCTGATATGGAGTTCAATAGGAGAAAGTGAGGAAAATTTGAAACAACTAATTGCATCTGTCAAGACTCTTATTAGAAAGATATTGAAAGTTTTATCAACAGAAGAGCATTGCTTGGCTACCGGTATTTCTATTCACTGCAAAGGGAGGGGTTATTGTCATTTTGTTGGTTTTTCTTTAAATCAATTAAATTAAAAAAATATATCATCAAATACATACATTTGTAAATGTATTACTGTTATAGATATGTATTTACAGTGAAATTCTGACAATTTTGATTTTAATTTTTCTTTGTTAACTATTTTTTTTACAATTCTAGAATTTTTTTTTGTATGTGTTCCAAACCTTAATTATTATTCAATTCAATTATTTGTCCCATTTGAAATTAGCCTAGCGGGGGTATTAGTCCCATTAGGACAGTTCTAGTTTTTTATGGAACAAAATCTCTGAAAATTAAAGATTTATCTCTTAATAAGCAAAATCTCTGCTTGTACTTGTAGATCCGAGCCAAAGAAGCAAAGAAACAGGAGATGAGTATGATGCGTGATCCCAGTGAAGACAAACGGACTTTGATGATTCGTCGGCTCCCAGAAATGATGCGCATTTTGAGGACTCATTTTGTAACAGAGAAAAAGCCTGCTCTCCCAATGCAGAACATAATTCAAAAACTGGCTGACAGTTACAAAACAACAATAAGATTTGGTAAGTTTTGTATCCTTAAGTGACTGTAAGTCATAGTAGTTTTAAAAATACAAACTAAAAATTCATTTTATGCCTACTGAATTATCATTTATGTAGCTGTTAAACTGCTGTTGATTACCTTAAATATGCCAGAAGCTATAAGTTAAGGAAAGCAGTCTTGTTTTAATTTTGTGTCCTGATTCTTTCTTAAAGATACTAATAATAATTTTAATTATCTATTGAATTTTTCTCCTGTTTTGTTGTATAGGCCATGAAGGACCTGGTAATTACCATTTAGAAGTAAACAATCTTTGTCTTGTGTCATTGCATAGAGTCTGCCTATAGCTATATCCTACAATTGGCAGGATGATTTATATGATGAATTGTAAATGAGTATGGGATATCAAGATAAATGTACAAATATAAGTTAATCACAAATATTAGTATGCAATCTTTTTGAGTTTTCATATCCTTCCAATGAAATTGGTGATGCATTGTTTTACCATTTTTGTCAATCACTATTAGTTATTTGTTATTTTGTAGATAATAAGGCTTACATGTACAAAATATGAAAATTGTTATTATTCTCTTTTTTTCCAGATGATGTAGAGACCCATATGAAGCTCTTGTTAGATTTTGTTCCTGAATGGCTAACAGTGGTTGAAATCAAGAAAGGAAAATATGTGAAAATGGACAGAAATATAGAACTTGGAACACTGCAGGAGAAAGTTTTAAATATGGCTAAATCATGATCCTTTGTACTTAATGCATATCTTATCATGTAAATAGAGTTTTTTGAGCGTGTGTTTTTATGATTCAACTTAGATATTCTTGTCAATTATTTATCATTTTAGTATTTTGTACAAGCTAGTATTATACATGTATCTGGACAATCAATTTTTATGTGCATGATTTTCTTCACTTTTATGGAAAGTTTTAAATGGAAAGTTTTAAATTTACATTATTTTTAATTGTGATTCAAAATAATTTTCCCTATCATTTACTTTGATATTGTTCTGAAATAGCTTATGTACTAGATTGGTATTTTTAACAATTGTATTGCAGAAATGATGAGGATGGTAATATTTTTTGTTTGTGTCTGTAGTCAAATGAGCAACCAAATTATGATAGATTTAGTTGTGTTTATCTTCTTTTTTGCATCATGTTGTAATGGCTGATATTTTGTTGATGAAACAGATCAAGTTAGGATTGAATAAACATTTCATTGTTCATGTTTTCCTGGTTTTACTTTTCTGTTAGTCAAGTCATACAAGTGAAAAATAAATGGAGTCTGACAGTGACTTTGTTGCCAGCATAAAAAAATCTCAGTATAACTCACTTTTAGGTCTATAACATTTATTTGTTATCCATCTGATGAAATAAAAATGGTTAACAAAATATATTCTTAGAAATTTCAGGAATTATGTAGAAACAAAGGATAAACAAATAGCTTTTTAGGTTAAAACTATAATAAACTGTTTTTCAGATACTAGGTAAATACTCTCGATTTGAAAATATCGCAATTGATAGGAAAATATGATCTATTTAAAAACGTAAGTTAAAAAAAAATGAGCACTGGGGGAAAAAACCCACGTATGTAGGAATAGTTCTACGTACGATTTAATTTGCGTAGGGGAGCTTTCACTTTGCAGAATGGTGGTGCGTAATTAATTAAAATTGTTTAAAAAATTGACAAAACTGAGTAATCATGATTGTGAATATGTTTTAAATACGTATGTTAAAAAATATTAATAGTGAACTATGCAATAGGTTTCATGTTGACGTAGCAAAAATGAACAGCCTAATTTAAACCCGCGTTTCTCTACTTTCACTTTGTTAGCACTGTAACTAACTCTCAGTCTTCTGTATGTAGAAAATAGCTTTGCAAATAAAAGCCGATCTTGAGAACCTGACAAACTTTCGAGCACATGGAGAGGATTTCCGTTGGTACTTGAAGGTATGAATGATTTTATGTGTATCCTTTATATATACATGTACAGTACCTTCCACATTTTGATGTCTTTAAATATAAAATAACGTTATAAAAGTAATTTAGGTGGAAAATACAGATCTATCGTTTGATTAAAGCAATATGAGCTGTATTTTTTAGAATTTTATTATGCTGCAAAAACCTGCTAGAATGATGAGTCTGCATATAACTTAAACTTTTAAGATAACTAATTAAGATTTGAAAAAATAAATTTTTGTCAGAGGAAATATTTCTCTGCTAAAGAATATATATAGCAAATCAATTTTTGTACAGGACGACAATAATTCAATTTTGCTCCAAATAAGGCTTCTTAACGGCCTTTTCAACAAAAATATGGGTAACAGAAATTTGAAAACCATGATATTTTTGTCATTTCAGTAGAAAAGAACATTTTAGTAAAAAAACAATTCAACATGAAAAATGCAGCTCATATTGCTTTAAATTGAATTATATCAGATCACTAGTTTTAAAATTTTTTTTTTTCAGTTAAAGTGCTCTAATTGCAATGAGGAGACACCAGAATTTGTATATCTATCATTGGATGTAAGTATGCTTAAATGTATAAAATTAGACTCATGATTTTATTTATGTAGAGAGCATCTTAAACATCTTCACAAATGAACAGATAGATTTTTGTATTGGATAAAACTAAAAAAAAGCAAATACCTAATTCACCTTATCACTAGCGCGATTAATTGGTTAATTCTAACAATGTATAACTTGATAAAAAAAATATTACCGGTATCCAAGTTTAAATAGATAAATGAGCAGTTTTAAAATGATATGAGAGAATATATTTTAAAACAAATACAATAGTTGTATAACTGTCAGGGATATGATAATTTCATTTGCAGGAGAACACTCCGGTAAAAGGGGGAAGAGGACACGCAAGTTTAGTAATGAAGTGTAAGCTGTGCAGCAGAGAAAACCATATAGGTAAGTGTCTACAACTTCATGTTTTACTTTATCATGATTATAGTGGCTTTTGAGATATATTTCCCTTGGGCTTTTTCCTGTATCAAAGTTTGCCATGTTGAGTTAACAATAACATAAGCGGGCTCTGACAACTTAAATGTTTTCAGTTTAATGGTTCTGTGGCATCCTCCATCCACAAAAAAAAAAATAAATTTTATTTTACAATGATATCTATATAAAAATGAATTACCGTAAAAAAAATTAATATATTAAATTTTATATATTTAATATAACATTATTCTTCACTTATATACATGTATTGTGGTCATAGGCCAGTTACTCAAAGGTCACTGGTTCATCATGGTCACATGATGTTGTGTACTTGGACAAAGCACTTTGCATTGTCTCAGTTTACCCAGCTGAAATTGGGTACTGGCTACGCTGGGAGTTGGCGTGCAATGGACGGGTGTCCCATTCAGGGGGAGTTAAAGACTCCCATCCTCTTAGCATGACAGAAACTGGGATACGAACTGGCCTTATCTGCCCTAATGGCACGGAGAAGGATTTAACTTTAATTTCACTTATATCATTAAAATTAAAGTAAATCTTGCTAAAAATTTTGTTGATGTATTAAGTGCAACCATTGTGAAGGCAGTATTTTATTATTTTTATACTTGTATGAATATGACATATTGTAACTGAGTATATCATGAATTTAACAATAACATATATGTATATGTATGTACATATTTTATAATCCATATACTTACAGATATATTAAGAGATTCAATCAAGCCATACTGTGACAAGGATGTAGGAAAGTTTGCTACAATAGTTGCATTTGACTGTAGAGGAATAGAACCAGTTGACTTCTCCCCAAGAGTAAGTCTAAGTGTATAGCAGGCAATATTGAAATTACAACTATACAGTTCTATATAGGCAATATTGAAGTTACAAGTATACATTTCTATATATTGTGATACACATCAGATTTCCTTTTTTTTGTTATGTCATTTGAAGTATCAGTGAACAAGCAAGATTTTTTTATTTTTAGTATGCTGTACTGATAAAAGTAATTAAGATGTTTATACAAATTCTATTTTAGGCAGGGTTTGTTGCTGAAGGAGTGGAATCTGGGACACCATTTAATGAAATTGCCTTCAATGAAGGGGTAGGTTTTCTATGAATTACACTTACACCCTGTACTAGTGTTAAGTTTAATGTAGTGTTTACATCAAGATAGCAACATTGATAGATAAATCTGACATCAGTTTCACCATGAGTAACATTTACATGAGGCAATTAATGACTAGGGACCCACTCTGCAGGCTACCTATAGCGATTACCGGTAGTTTGTCCATCCTATCAGTCCATCTGAGAGCACTTGTCCAGAGCATATCATTGCTCCTTTTGGTCCAATCTCCCAATCTGGCTCATACTTCACCCACAGAGTGCCTTTGGTCAAAGAGTATGCAGTGAGCTTAAATAAAGTTTCTAGGTTAAGGGTCAAGGTCATATCAGACCATGCAAAAAACTGTTTTTCACATCATATATACTGTCCCCTTAGCTCTATCTGGCTCATAATTCACATATACTAAGTAATTGTGTAAAGGGTGTGCAGTGACTTTGAACCTTCAAGGTCAAATGAGCAGGTTAGAGCAGATCTCTTTAAAGTCCATTTTAGACCATAATTTATTTCCCACTTGCTTCATCTTGCTCAGATTGATCCAAAAGAATGCCTTCAGGTAAGGGTTAATGAGCTTGAATTAAAGTTCTATGCCAACTGGAAAATTCTAAGTCATAGGTAAAGGTCAAAGCAAAATCCTCTGAAATGCTTTTCCTGTTGTCCATTACCGGTATTTATGCTGGACCGTTTGAGATGGTCACTATCTCAATGTCAGATATCTAGTAATTGTTTACATTTCATTCATTGTTTAAGACTTCTTTACCATGATATTTGTATATCATGTTTGGTACATGTACATGACATGTGTACAATTTGTCAACTTTTTCTCCATGCAGGTTTTTCACATTTATGTTGATTGCATTACATGTTCATACACTGGGTTTTGTCTGTGGTTTGTAACTGTTTTGTGTGGTTTACATATACAAGTATATTTGAAGACATTCACTGTATGTGTCTCTGCATGATTGTCACAGTTTTATCTTGATTACATCAACATGTGCATATGAATTTCAAAAAAAAATTTTTTGGAATAACAGTTGGTTTATAGTACATACACTGATTCTGTTCTCGATCTGTTACAGTTTCCGTATTTTTACAGGATTCAGACTGGGTGGATTACGATGAACCAGCAAGTCAGTCTGTGGGAGTGTATAACATAGAACACAAGTTTGTTGTGGTCAAATAGGACTTGAAGTCTATCTTTTAATTGTGTGAATAATAAATGAATGTCACAAATGTGACTGTTTTGTTTTGATTTTTTCTGAATAATAATATTATCCACCAGTGAAATACAGCAGCAAAATATGATTATATTTATTACTGATTAAAACTTTGGTTTTAATTTGGTCAGGGTTATTATTAAGTAAATTATTTAAAAATGCATAATAAACAAAAATTGTTAGAATACTTTTATTAATTATCACAATAATGTTTTGTTCAATTAAATGCCAGGGTTGGATCAATCCATACTTGCAAAAAAAAAAGGACATTTATTTTGTTTCTTTATGGGGTTAACCCAAATGTAAAAGGGGGAGAGGCTACCCAACACTGGGCATGTTGAAATAATATTGTTTTCTTTCTACTGAAAGTATGGGATGCACAAGATGAAAATTACTTTTAAGTCAAAATACAGTCAGTGACCCCTTTGAGAGTTCATGGTTTATCATCTGAAACAGATGAAGGCAGTATCACAACTTTTTAGAAGTACATGTTCCTGTATTTGTTATACACGTACTACAGTCAATGTATTCCCTGTTTTCTTTTAGATTACATTACATTTCATTCTGCTAAGTTTAGTAATTAAGGAATTGAACCAAAGTAATGTGTTTATAAAGGTTTATTTTCAAGTATTTAACTATTAAAGTAATAGAAGTTCCTCAAGCTGACATGACCAGCAAGTCACAAGAAACAAAAAAGAATATTATAACATAAAATAGATGTACAAATTAAAAATGTGTATAAACTATTGGTACATGACATTGTACATCTTGATAATTAAGATTATGGGTATAACAAACAATGAATACTTTTTGATGAAGTTAAGTCGATTAAGGTGATAGCTGCTTTGTGAGTCACTATCAGTTTTGGAAATAAAGAAATACACTTGTATGGGTATATATTTGTTCATATCATTAAATGTACAGGATCAAATACCACGTTAAATATGGGAATAGTATAAAAATACATATAAAAGAGTTGATGAATGGATAGAAGTTTACTGTTTCTTGAAAATCACAAAAATCTGACAATAAGGAATGAAATTCAGTAGATTAATGATTTATCTGATTGGTAGGGAATTAATTTGTTTATAAAATAATCATAATACCTATACAACCAAAATCAAGAAGTTGCTTTTGCAGTAATGACTTAATTATCTTCATTTGTAAGATCATGTATATATATCACAGTCCATTGAGTTTGTATACTATCACAGAGGTGAACAATAAATGGATATACAATTGTATATGTGTATGCGTATTACAGTACATGTATGTATACTCCTCACAGTAAAATGGATTCTGGCCTGATTTTTCCTGTTAATTTGAGGCTAAAGCTGTCGGTCTTTGATGTGATGTTTATTTACAAAGACCTGCGCCTACATGACAACACACTGCGACGATTCCGGATTCAGTCCCTCCTCAGACTGGAACTCCAGGTCAGACTGGAGCTTGGGAATCCCATCCAGTACCTTCAACTGAGTCAAAATCTGGAACACCCTGTACAAATATCAGAAAACACATTCAAGGTGCATGTAATTCAAACTACTTAAATAAAAATTAGACCATCAATGAAAAAGAGACCAACAGGCCTTTACAGTAAATCTCATCTATATGCATTTAAGTTTCATTCTAGAGTGTTAACTGTTAACCCCCCCCCCCCCCCCCCCCTAAAACAATTCTTCCCATAGGCTATTACAATATACTAACTTTAATGTACAGCTTCATTCATTCTCTTTTTCTAAATATGTACTGGCACTGTACCAGTTATCGGCTATAATTTTACGTTTTCTTTTCGTGTTTCCTTATTTCTTGATATATTGGAATAAAACTTTTCATACTTTAAATTGTGAACTCCTTATTTATCCATCGGTTAGATTATATCATCATTTAGAACCCAAAACATATTGTTTCTGTGCTTTTTAGCAAGCCCAGAATTTGCCTAGGTTTTATGATTTACTGTACCAGTTATCGGCTTCGTGATAATAACATAGTCTGCAAAGTGTTTATTGAATCATGTCCCTTGCGGGGTCAGCCTATAGGTCGTAGGGGTTATTATACATAAATTAAACTCATAAAATTATTTCTTTATCATCATACGGTAATACACACAATCGTACGCTAATCAATGCATAATTATACAATCAGGTGTTCAACTGCGCCATGAATCTCTCGGAATTTAGTGAGTTCCTTTTGTTTATAAATGTTATATGTATTGATATTATATGTCAAATCAAAGAAGGGATATGATTACGTATCACAAAGAGGTCATTTTCTATTTTTAACTTATTACGTCACTTCCCCCACAGCTGAAAGTGCAAAGATGTAAATCAGCCGTAATCAATGATCGTTAAAGCTCATGTTTAAAACATATTGAAGAAAGTTTTAAAGCAAACTTATTTTTCTTTATTAAAAACAGACGACTAAATTAAAAAATCTCGGATATTCGCGTGCTATAGACCCGAACCCTCAGTTTAGCCGATAACTGGTCTTAGCCGATAACTGGTACAGTACTCATTTCTTTCATCAAAATTAATGAGCAGAATAAAATAACAAGTTTTTTTTTATCACTTTTACATAGCAAATAACTGGATATGCAGAAATTATATTCTTTTTTATTTTTTACAAGAACGTTCTTAAATTGCAAAAAATGACTTGCACAAATTAAATACGCTACACATTTTTTTTTAATTTTCACAAATTTTGTGACACGTTGAAAAAAACGGGATTACTATACAGTAAATTGTTCACTGAAAAATGACAGCATTATGAATAATAAATTGAATTATTGGTTGAAAAAACTGTTGTCGAACAGCTAGCTATACATGTAGTGCTTTATGAGTGCCACTTCATCTTGCATGTCTCTCTATACATACTTTGGTCTGTAGTTAATCTGGAAGGTTACTGGGTTCCCATTCAGGCTGAGTTCTTCAATGGTTGAGGACCGAAGCTTAGATAGACCATTGAATGAGTCAATATCATTGTCCTCTAGTGCCAGATAACGGATCTTTGGAATGGAGGGGAGGTTCTACAACGTCAAAGAATCAATGCAAGGTAAGCTAATGTAAATACCAGGTACACTGTATATATATGGAGGGGAGGCTTATACAATGTCATAGAATGAGATGAGCTTAAAGCTCACCACGACTCAGGAATAGTCACCATCAGCCATGGTTTCCTTACAGCTGATTGCACACCTAATTCTTGTGGCTGACGTGTAGGATTTGTCTTAGATTTTTTGCATTTATTCTTTTCTTCATGTGCAATATCTGCTTAATACTTTGACTTGCAATATATATTTGATGTTACTTTTCTGCTGGCTTGAAAGAAACTCAAAAAATTTGATGATTTCATCGTAACCAAGTAACATGGCAATGTAAGATGAACGTTTACACATGTGGGACTTGCACTGAACTATTAAAAAGTCTCTGGATTGCAAAAGGGTTGTAGAGATAGCGGCAATGCAAGATAAATATGGTGGACAATGCCTTTTAGGAATTGGGTTCAGATTTAATTTAGGTACATGTACATGTGCATATACTATAAACTAGACAGCATATATTATGTATTTACAGTACATGTATTAAACCAAAAAAAAAAAAAGATTGTTTGCAATAATTTTTACAGCAACATTTTATAGACCAGCAATTATTGCATTACCTTGAAGGAGTACAAGAAATTGTTGTTCAGGTTGAGTACTTCACATCTGAAAGAGGAGGATCAAGCAGATTTTGATCAGATTTATATATATATATATATGTATATACATGTGATTTGCAAACTTTTTACTTGATATTGTATGTATGGAAAAGCCTCTTAATTTTGTACCAGTAAGAGACTTGCTCTAGAAACACAAGAAATCTAGTATGTTCTGTATTAGGTGGAAAATGGTTTCCAAAGGGCTTTATTCGATCATTTATAGTTATTTAGTATTGAACTTAATAATTAGATGAAGTTAGTTGCTTTCCACCTAAAATGAATTATATTGTTAAAATATATTCAATTGGTAGTTAATAAACCTCCAAATGTAATATATGGTTACAGTAACACAATAATTTTTTCAACACTATTTTGGGAAGTCAGTTTTCCATTTGCACATTGGTCCAGTATTGTATTCTAATTAAGATGAGAGAGAGAGAGAGAGAGAGGTCTGACCTTGGAAATGAGTATGAGCTGAGGTCTTGTAACTCATTGTGTGTCAGATGGAGGTGTTCCACTACGCGCAGTCTGCCCAGGATGTTGTAGAAAGTTGATCTTTGGTATTTATTACTCAACTCCTGGTAACAAAAGCTTGCCGACTAGAAAAAAATGAATTCAATTTTATTCTCACTCTCATTATGATAAATCTCTAAGATAAAGAAACTCTCTTCATTAAAAAATAAAATAAAATTCAGTTTCCTTCGTGATTAACTACAAATCAAAGTACATGTATTAGGGTAAGAGGGTTTACTTTTTATTTATTGCATGATGCAAATTATTTTTATTACAAACTCTTATCATTAGTTCAAAGAATAATGGGATTCAAGTCTTTTTTACATTACAAGGTGTTATTGTATTAAATTAATACAGTTATTAGTCAAGATGAAAATAAATGTTTTCTATGCAGTTGCTGTTTAAATTATACAACAGGACTGGTTTTTACCAGATGACAGAAGTCTGCTGTACACAGTACCTTGGCATTCTCCCAGTTCTCTATTTTTTGTTGGTAGTTGGTCTTTGCTGACCCTTTCATGGAATGGTGAATTATCTTATTTTCCTCATCTTTCATTTTATAAAATGCTTTGTCTTTTTCTGGAGGACCTGATTTTTAAAGAAGACTTAAGTCACTGCAACATAGTAAGGCAATTTTTGCTAAAGGACTATATATGGTTTGGGCCTAAAATGGCCCCTTTAAATGAACATCACCATTTTTCTGTTATTCTTTGTATTCTTGGTACAGGTATACATTTGAAATTTTTTCATAACTTTCATTTTGATTTAACTGCCCACAGTTTAAAAATATGACATCATGAAGTTTATCTTTTCCCGCCATTTTCGCATATTTAGCATAAAACGGCTTGTTTTGAAGCAGTTTTTCTTTCAGAAAACATTGAGCGATTGCTTGAACAACCAAAATATTTTTACCAAAGATGTATCTATCCAGGACTTATAAGTGACAAAAAGTTCGTTCTTGTTCAAAGCGTCGCTCTATAATATTTCCCATTCGAAAAAAGATTAGAAAAATGTCAAATTTTGACTGATTTTGATTGAGTTATAAAAATAGCGTCACTTCTGACGTCATATACTGCCAGTGAGTGCAAATAAATCAAATAAATCGGCCAAACATATAATTTATATCAACTCCTCTCAAAAATAACACAAGAATTTAATGTACCTGAAACACTTTTAAAAATTGCGAATTATGGGGGCCAAATTTGACTAATATCATATATAGTTCTTTATCGCAATGTACAAATTGCTAGTTCTTTTTAAAAAATTATAAAAATGCAATCAAATTTGAAAAGAAAATTCTTGTCTTGGAATCATTTATAAAATCGTATTTCACAAATATTCACAAAAGAAAAAAAAATATTAAGGCAAAAGCATAAATGTAAGGCTCTTATTATATCCACAGTATAAATTATTAAACCTGACCTTCTCTAACTCTTGGTGCCTTTAGCTGTGTTCCTGTTAGACATGCATTTCTGAGATCATGCCACACTGAATATTGGAATCGGTGAGAGGGAAGCTGTCAAATGAAAAAAACCCAACCCAGTTTTACATATTATATATGGCATGATTAATCAATAAAAAAAGTGCATATCTTAAAAGTGCATGGAAAATGAAATATTATCATCAAATTTTGAGATAACATTTAACAATAAAATATTTTGAATACTTTTAATTCTTGCACTATCTGACACCAAGGCTTTAAAATTTAAAAGTGATAAATATATATATTATAACAGTAACTTGATCCGGCAATGAGATGTGATCCAACTCTTTGGATCAAGTTACTGTTATAATGATAAATTTATTAAATTACCTTGTCCATTTAAAAGTTTTAATTACAAAACTATATTTCTAAAAACAGCTACATGATGTTTACTTAACAAAGCTATTTTGATGCGAACTCTTTTAAAACGCGCTAAAATGTACACTTTTATTTAATTTATTTAATCTGGGAAAACTGGATCACACTGTAAAATTAACAGTATCAAAAAAGGAAAATTGATGAGTACATATAAAATAAAGATTTTTTTTGGTCATGATTATACCTCTGTGTGACTATTCACACCCTCTCCAGATTCTCGCAAGTGTTTGTAAGCTGACACAATGGTAAGGGGAACTGCAGAGGCACCATGGGAATGATAAGTGTCCCGTGTTTGGTCGGTGTCATGGCTATGTGTACTCTCTGTCTGTAGTGAATCTCTGGTGGAATATTAAACAAATGTTAACAGAGGCTGAAGGCAATGTATAGTCTGCAGGTTCCTGACTCATGTTCAATTCATGGGTGCATGAGAGACAGATTGGTACATACATAATGTAGTTTAAAACAAATTCATTAATTCAAATCCATCAAATGTGAAGAAAGTGGATTTCTAAACAAAGTACCCCTTGTCATGTTTTTATGCATATGATATATACATATAATAATTTAACTTTAAATTAACAACATTTTCATACCTGTTAACCCTCCCGCATTGCGCGGGAGACTCCCGCAAAACGGCCTAAAAATCTAAGATCTCCCGCATCCAACCTATCTCCCGTGCAGGAGACAAATTTCTCCTGCAATCGTATTTGTCTTCCCCATACCCCCCCCCCCCAAATTCTGAATCTTTACATGCAAATTTCAACAACCACTGCAGGGTTTTCTCTGATTTTGAGCTCAAAAAGCTGCTGTGTAGCTTGAATATATCAAAATCCATCCAAGTACTGTCTACCGTGATCATAGTATGACATGTTATAGTCCAGTTTACTTTTTACGATTACTTCCGCTTTTGACTTAAATCAGTTACGTTATGCATAGGCCTTATAAAAAAAAATAAGTGAAAGCCCAAAACATCTTGATTTTACTCTGTAACACCAAAGAAGACAATACACAGCCAGTGGTGTCACTTAACAGGTGCACAGGTAGAGCACCCAAGCCACGTGCAGTGAGGCGTGACTAATTCTGTCTGGCCAGCACGGTCGGTAAAAATCAAAGTGAGTTTAGAACACTGAGTGTTCATACAAGCTACCAATAAAGTGAAGCTCGAGGAAAAAGTGTAAAAGCATTTCACAAGAGTTTTTAAAGTTTATATATAGTACCGGTACTATGAATTACAGGGATGCTATAGACATTACAACAGAGATCATTTTTAAATGATACTGGAGAAATACATGTTGTTTTGTGAATTAAAAATCTATCCTATATATAAGGCAAAAAATAATTTTAATGAATATCATTTACTGATATTTTCTTAACTGGGTTTCACTGCAAATTCAAAATACGCAAAATAAATTTTCTGTGTTTACCCTAGATATCAGCATGCAGTGATGGTTCAATACTGAACAATAAGAAGACTTAATATAAAAAGTGGCACTATTGACTTCTTGCATTGTACCATGCAAACAAAATAATAGTTTTCTGAACATGTACAGCAACACAAGTTGTAATTGCACACTGGTAGTCATAGAAATATTAAAATTTAAAATGATTGGAAATGCATTAATTACAATGGTAAAATAAGGTATCTAACAGTATTTTTAATATATATATGCATTTCACGTGAAAAAACGTCGTTTACGCAAAATCTCCCCCTTAGCCAAGTTGGTAAGGGGGAGATTCTCCCACATAGCAGCTTTGAAAGGTTAACAGGTATGAGTTTTGAAAGCTATGTGCAAGGTCACGAAGGTGCTTATGTTTCTTTTTGGGATGTGCAAAAATACATGAATAAAAAGTTAGCTAAACACAATTACTTATAAAGTAAAGGGGGTTTTTCAGAAAAAAAAAAGGATGACAGGCAGGGAATTTTCTGCTATTTCTATGCAGTATACATTATACTCTGTCCCAAGATATCCTGGATTCACATTTGGCTTAATTGCTTGATATTTATAAATACCTCAAGGTTCAAACGATGTTCATTCAAAAGTATGAAAAATAGCCAAGATTTCTCAGTCGAAACGCCCCTGTTAGCTTATCAGGTTTCAATACAATGCTAAAAAATGTGATGTCTACGGAGATTTTGTATTGCAGCAAGCCCGGATGATAACATTGAAAAATTGCGCGATGTATTCCGAGTGCATTCCGAATGGAGAAAAGATGTAAACATTCCCCATTATAAATCTCCGTAAGGAATCTGTTTTCGTTCCTGTGAATTTTTCTGAGTCAAAGATGATTAATGTGTCAATGAAATTATCTTTGAAAATATCCCTTTCAACTATTTTTATTAAAAATCGCCCAAATGTGCTGCATAAATATCTTGGGACAGACTATAAAATTATCTTTTTTAAATTCTAAATTGCAGAATATACATGCATGTAAAGTGTTATCTTTTGAAATTAAAAAAAATAATTTAGTGAGACTCTAAAAGTGAGGGAGGCATCTCCAAAAATGCCTGGATTTTACGCATGTAGAATTTCATGAATTCAGTGGCAAGTAATAAAGCTCCTTAAAAATCTAGCGAATGTACCCTAGGAATACTATAAAACGATGCCTTAGGACTTGCTCTGTAAAATGCAAAGAACTTAAAATGGCCTATTTATTCGCAGAAACTTAATTGTCCTATTTATTTGCTTTCTGCCTTTAGGGGAAGCCTAAAATGCATTGGTGTTCTGCGTTCAGATGTATGTTTTCCGCATTTTTAGGTGCCAAATGAATTCTATCATTAAGTTACATAACGTTACACATAATTCTTAAATATTTACAAAATGCATCATTTTATCTTAAACTTGTATTGATAAATAGAAGTATATAATTTGTCTTCCAAAATATTTCATAAGGATCAGTTTTACTTGTCACTTATCTGAAAACGTCGACATAAAATTACATATAAAACTATGTTTTGCAATTAACTGTCCTAACAAGAGCTTATCGAGATTACCTGTCCGCCATGTCTATTTACATAACGACGAGAAACCCACAGATGCAACTTTATCAATTCCGAGATGCTAACCGAAAGTTAAACTTTAATTTTTTTAAAAATCTCGACAAAAGAAATTACATATTATATGATTTCAAAGCAATAATCAATCAATGAAATAAAAGAATTAAATGTACATAATTCTGCGGGATGGTTTTTATTTTTATTCGGAATTATATGGGCATACGTTTTTGCTGTTAGAATATTTATAAACGTCAAAAGGATTGTGGAAAGTCCTTAGCCTTTGGAAACAAGAAATTTTTTTTTGGTGTTCAGACTTCCACAGGAGATGAAGAGTATTAAAACATTCGTATAATGTTGAAATATTTGTTTTGTGTAAGTCTTTGGGACTGATAATCCAAGAAATGGCTATTTTAGAGGTGAAAGTGAAAGTACACAAATTTTTCCTGTTTGTTTATTTTATCATATTAGTTAACAATTAAATACACAAGATCGTGATGGCCAGTATATGATTTATTATTATAATGACAATTTTACGATATATTTTTTTGCTTATTTACTATTTTCAGTAAATGAAAACTGTTAAAAGTGAATGTTTGATGATGTCAAAGCGAAGCAAAACCACTCGGGTGGACGCAGGAAGAAGCGTTGCTGAGGCAATGAAACAGGTAAAAGTCATTCTACTGTGTCAAAATTCTTAAGAAACGGGACAGAAAGCATTTTTATACTTACTGTTGAAATTTTGGTGTAATACATGTACAATATATGTATTATATATACAATGTAATAGCCTGTAGATATTGGGTTAATTTGAACTGATGAGAGCATATCAACCTAGGACTTAATCATTCCATGTTCAATATCTCACCATTTTTGGGTAGAAATTTTTGCTCAGCCAAGCAGAATCTCTGCTGAATTTAATTAATAATGTTCTGTTTGATATAGGTGGAAAGAGCCATGAGACATGTGAAGATTGCTACTGGTGGAATTGAGAACTTTGATTTTGGAGATGGTGCAATGGGTTCCACTTCTGAAGACAGTCGAGACAGCTCAAAGGGTAGGCTACATAAACATCTCTCATCATTAGGTATAATTTGCAACATGAGCAATTACAAATATATATGACTAAAGCATTTCTCATTCTGTAAATCAGTTACACAAATTTTTATGTGAATGATTTTGAACAGGCACAGAGGCAAGAATAAATAAAGATGGGTCAATCAAAGTAGAGAAAGGCTTCCTTGGAAAGAAAACTTCTATCCACATACATAGTTCCAAAAATGTTCAGATTGGAGACAATAATGTGATGGTGATAAATCAAACATCCAAGCCACGAAAAGGAAGGCGGAGAGATGACTCAAGTTCAGATTCTGATGATTCTGAGGATGATATAGTCAAACCAACAAAGGCAGCTCCACAAATCTCCGACATCTGTCAGACAATACTAAGTAATGAGTGAATCTTTTTAATTATATTTTGGAACTTTTTATTGAAGAGTTTTTTCTTACAATTCAAATGCTTAAAAAATCTCATACTTGTATTTTACATTCCAATTTAAATCAGTAGTGGCATGTGACCTTCCTTTACTGGACTAACTATGTTAAAGGTTATATGGTGTATTTTCAGCTTCCAGCAGACTGGTGAATGACCAGGATGTACGGAGAGCCACCACTCTGATAGGAAAGTCCTGGAGGAGAGTAGGTAATGAAAGCTCATATTTAACAAAATCGGCTGCAGAAGAGATACAGAGCTTGTTTAAATCGAATGACAACTCCAAGCAGATTCATAGGGCTTTTTGAATTTATTTTGCATGCCTAATGAAACAATCAGTTAAAAAATGCTTGATGGTCAACCATTGATTCAAACAATTATCTTTGAATTTACCAAGTTGATTTAAATAATCACAGAGAACATCAAGGCATCACTTACATTTTGTTACACTACATGTCTTGAATTTATTCTAATTCATACACTTTTGAAATTCAGCAAGCTCTTACTAAAGGTACAAATATTTTATAAAATAACATCGGCTTTCAAGCCACTCTAAGTAGCCAATTTTTCAAATAGAATTATTTTCATCACACACAGGTCGAGAACTCAGGCTTAGAGAAGCAGACATGGAGCAGATTTATGCACAGCATTTCCGGGAGGAAGGCATTCAAGGGGTGGCCCATCATATGTTTACCAAATGGAGACAGTCAAGTGATAAACAAGCAACGATAGGAGTTCTGACCTCAGCCCTTGTAAAGGTCACACCTGCTGTAGACATTCAAGTGAACTTTGAACCATGATTAATTCCGTTTTCATGCAGTGATATTTTTAAACTATAAAAGACTATCATTAGTTAAAGGGGCATGGTCACGATTTTGGTCAAAAATCATTTTTCAGATTTTTATGTTTGCAATGTTTCATCACGGCATTTTAAATAGGCAACCAAAATTTGAGTATCATTCGTTGAGTTTTAAGCGATTTACAGAGCTTACAATTCTTTGCTTTGTAAACAAAACTTTTGTTTACATTTTGAATGTTAAACTTAAAATTCCAGTTGTAGACCTAAAATGAATGTGTTAAACATTAAAAACTGTTTATTAATGCTTAAAAGGAATAAGAAGATAGACAAATCTGCTTTAAAAAGAATTTTACTGGTATATTGAACCTATGTAAACAAAAAAAGGGCCCGAACCTTGTTTACATGAGAAAGAGTTGTAAGCCTTGTATCTTGCACATTACTCTACAACTGACTCTCAAACCTCACTTGATCATTAGAAATACATTCCTAAAGCATTGTAAATAATAAAAATATTAAAATTAAATTTGACCAAAATCGTGACCATGCCCCTTTAATTGGGAGCATCTATTTTATTGAAAATGCCTGATTGACAAGTGTTTCCCCACACTGGTAGAAATGGGACTTAGATAATAAAAGTAAATATATGGGAAGCACCTTGCTGTGTTAATGCCAGTTACTTCATTAAAAGAATCACGTTTTTACAAAAATATTATCAAACCTTTTTCTTCAGAATCATCAACTTCACATTCAGGTTGCCATTGGCAAGAGATTTGTGAGAAAGCCCTCTGAAATGCAGACATTATGTTTTATGACAATTCTTTGTTTTTTCATTAACTCTATTAAACATGTTGAAGTAACACAGATGGAACTTAATTTGAATAAAAGCCATCAGTAAGTTATTTGGGAGGGGGTTTATTGTTGAATCACAGATGATAACATTTATATATAAAAAAGAAAGAATTTAGCAAATACTAGTACATTTGAAAGTAAAAACAAATGTAAAAGATTATTAAAATGGTTGATTAACTTTCAATGTAAATAATGTTGTGTAAATATTGAATGTATGTATGTATCACTACCCTGGCTCTCCAAATAAAGGAAAGTCATTTGGGCTGTCCCCCTTTTCTTTGCCAATTAAATGATTTTGATTTGAATATGCATTTATTATTTAATCATAGGAAGTTGAATGTTTGAATATTTTAAAGGATTACCTGGCATATTTTGTCATACTGGTAGTGATGTTTGCAATTTTCTAATACTATCATAAATTTAAATGCTGTCAACCACAATGGGTTTTTTTATGACTATTAATTAATATCAGTATTTCCTATTTAAAAGATATTAATGTTCTAGTTTTCAAGAAAGAAAAAATACTGACAATTTTATAAACTCAGTAGTAAAGGATTGAAACTTGCCCTTTTTTCTGTGTACTAGTCTACTAAGTTATACGGTAGTTAAGAGGTGTGGATGGTCGTAATTTTTAGGCCATTTTTAACTCTTTGTAATGATACAGGAAAAGGTTCGAAATTTTTAAGCTAAAATATTTGGATTTTTTCTTTACTAAATGATAGTTTGTGACCAAAAATATCATGTCTATAAATGTAATTATATCTGATGGTTAAATCTGTTTAAATCACACAGCCTCCTTAAATAAGGTTATATTAAGGTCAAGATCTAGTAAATGAAAGGTGCCTACAGGTTTATGAAATTCAAGTTATAAATTCTTTTAATGATGCTTCATGACAATATCTTTGTTTCATAGGGTGTAACAGGGCTTAAATTTTTGGTAAATACAAGAAAAATCATGTTTTAAACAACAATTTTCAATGAAATATGAAGGATAAAAGTAACAAATCTCGGAGTTTTGTCCATTTTTGACAAATGAAATATCTAGAATACGTACAGTTTCTCCAAAAACGGCATTAAACAAGCTCTTGAACTCCTCTATAAAATGATGTCAAATTGAATGTAGGCACCGGGATTACTTTTCCCGTGATTAAATATAGAATGTCAAAATGTTTTTTTATTTTTTACATAATTCCTTTAAAGCGTAAAATACGGGAAAAGATTCATCAAATCAATTATGACGTCATAATGGTTCTAGCACCAAAAAGACAATCTGGAATCATTTACTAGATCTTATTCTTAATGTTATTTTGCTAGCCCTGTTTTTGTGAGTTCTGAAGCCTACTCTGTTGCATGTTGCACTGTTACATGCAGTTGTTGAATTAGGATACAAGAGGACACACAAAAAATTTTAACTATCCTCCCACCAAGTATTTGATAGTTTATTTCCAATCCAATTACAGCGACGACATTGTGGGTCCCAAAAGGGGGGGGGGGGTCTTCGGTGGTGGGTTTTGGTTTATTTAGAGTGATGCCGACTGGAAATAATTCCTCGCCATTGTGTGTTTGTTTGATGTATGTTACAGTGTCAGTCAGTAGAGACCATTGGATGGATTATCATTATCATTACTAATTAATGTAGATCTGTTGATTGTGATCGTGCCTGAGAGTGAGTAGTGTCATGTTGTAATTTTGAATTTACTGGGTGGGTGTAAATACAAAATTTACAACATGACAACTGTCATAGGATAGGTACCTTCACCATACGATATTGATTCAAACGCTCGACCCAAAATGCGTACTTTATAAGTACACTATGTAAACATATTATGAAAACTTAGCTATTGATTTGCAGGTCATTGGTTTGAAACAATATGGGGCTTCAGCATTTTATAATTCTTTTTAAAATACATTCAACGGGAAAATATCGTACAGTAAAAAATTTTTTTTTTGGGGGGGGGGGGGGGGGGCGGTCATCTCCTGAAGCAACTGTGGTTACGTTCACTAACATTGATTTTTTAAGGTTGCGTCAGATGTAAATTCCTGTACAACATCACAAAATCAAAGCGCGTAATAGACTTAAGATATATTACAATGTTTCTGGTAATTGGTTGAATGGACTCAAGTCTAATAATTCCTTTGTCAAATCTATAGATGGAATTCTCTTGCGCATCGTTGATGTGACGTCATATATATATATGTCATGTTGTAAATTTTGAATTTACTGGGTGGATATTGTAAATTTTGTATTTACAACCTTAAGCATGATAAGTAGCTGAACATTCACCATAACTGTTTTGACGATTTGTCATTGACTGTGATATCCGATGGGAAATGCACTTGTCTAATTGATTGGTTTCAAATAACTCTTTTAAAAAAGTGTTGATAATCCTGTTAGATATTTTTCAGCTAATTTAAAGTGGTACGCGACATTTTGAAATATCAATGTGGATGAGAATATATCATATTTTAATAATAGTTATCTGATTAAAATTTTCAAATTGTAGATTTACAAATCCGAATATGATTCTTTAATTGTACCGCTACGTTATCAAATATCACAATTCTGAAAGGAAAAGTATATAACTGTATTAAATAAATTTATTAAATAATAAATATTTCGTAAGAAAGTGCTTAAAATAATTATGAAGGTGTTTCTTACCTCCTTAATTGCAGTGGAATAAGTTAGAAATGTGTTATATTGTTCACGATTTACTCTTGATAGAATGTATTGTTGATTATTGTCCTTTCAGATTGTAATCAGTTGACAAATTGGTGTATAATAGCAAGGAATACACCTTAAATTCCCAATTCTAACCCTTCTTTAATGTGTCCGTCACATCGGCAGGAATCCACGGCCAGTAACCGAAATTGGCCGCAGGTCTCCGATAATTTCTTCTCCAATATTGTTGCCATCCCAATACATGTATCGACAATGTTAACTTTATATTATCATAACTGTTATCTATCATTTTGATTTAAACAATGCTACGTTGTATAAATTAATGTACTTTGTATGATAAAATGGTCAGAACCGTAAAAATGTAAAGCCATATAAAGTTTTAGAGTACATGTAGAACCATTTTAACAAAAGCTTGGACTTTCAGTAGGGCGTAGCTCTCTATTTCTTGTGTCAAAACAAGTTAAAAATGATGCGGTTTCAAGCGAAATATACACCGATTGCGTAGTCAGACAAATCTTGTTGATTTCATAGAGCCACGGCTGAGTGGCCAGCAATGAAATAGACAGGCCTACGTCACATTACTGTTTGACACAACTTTCCAGTCCAAGTCCAAGCTCTTGTTAAAATGGTTCTATTTGTAGCGGCTCCCTTGCAAATCTTGTACTTAGATTTTTCTGCAAAATGCCAGTGGTAACATTCATCAATGATTACATTTTTTTTATTTCTGTCTACTTGAACCAGCTTCTCCCTGTCTTGTATTTTTTTGTGTAGGTTATTTACAAAAGCTTTACCCAATTCAGTCAATGATACATCACCTGAATTTCGCACAAGAAGAGTAAAATTGAATTTATTTTGCATGAGTTCCACATGAAATTCAAACATAAATTCACGTGGAATTTCCTCGCAAATTTCTCACATAAATTTCATGTGAAGTCTTCACCGAATTATTAGGTATTTGACAATTTGTGTGAAAAATTTCATACAATGTTGGTGTTCTTTAGCTTGAAAACTTTGAGATAATTGCAGACATGTGTAGAATAATTTGCCATAATCATGTTTTATGCGGGTATGTTAATCAATACTTACAAAAAAACCCACGACTAAGCAGAATATGTAACCTTGTGACAATTGCCTAAGAATGCACCGACATGCCGTGCATTGTGCTGCAATGGTTGAAGAGATCTTCCGTGTCTTCTTGTACGCCAAACAGACCTCCGTCGGTGTCTGCTGTTGTTCCGATGCTGACGAAAGTTGAGAGGAAAATGGAGACAACCGCAGCGTCCTGGATAGGTCCTTCCGGAAACTTCGAGGACACGGGACTGATTGCCACCGCAGAGAAACCTCTTCCAATCCACAGAGATGAATTACGTGATGTACAAAGTGCAACCATTTACTACAATGCAGCAGCACGGTATCTCTAGGGAGGGAAACAATTGACTCTATAGTTTCTAATTAAATTGGTTGATATTTTATTTTCATAACAGTTCGCTTTCAGAATCGGAACGACAAACTCTGAATAATTTAGCAGACTCTGGATATCAGCTTTTATTTTATTGCTGACTAAGATCGGGTAGCGTACAATTTTCACATTAATGATACGCCGACATGCCGGATTGTTCAGACAGTGAAGTTTTTAGAATCAAATATTACGTTTTATTAGGTGACATGGAGATTTATTGTAGGATGATTATTCGGTAGACGCATTTTCATTGAATGGTTGGCTTCAATTGCTGCACAGAGACTCCTCATCCCACGTGTACATCTTTCTTCGATATAATATCTCCATGTCATGTAAAAATAATTATTTTTAAAGTTTATATAACATAAGTTAGCGAATGTTGTGCCGTTTCTGTAACGTTGCATGTATAATTCATACCTAGTCTACGTCATATCTTAATCAAATAAAACACACGTCTGCTCGTCTGTCAACGTTTGTGAGAAATCAAAATCCACTTTACACAAGCATGATTTCATTGCAAATGAAGTTTTCTGTGGGCTTTTAGTAAAGAAATGTGTCAATCAAACAAAAAATAACATCGTCTTTACCCATCATGGATATATTTTTTACATAGTTGTATGTATTTAAGAAATAAACAATGTTACTAAGTGAACTTGGCGTTATGAATAGCAATTGTTCTGCTGGCATATTCCATGATGCGCCTAAGAATTTGACTCATCTTTGCTGGCGCAACTAAGCCAAAATATGTTGGAGCAACCTTCGTTGATTTGAGCCATTGATCTGAATACAGGGTGTTGCACGTCCTTCGGATCTGTATCATGGGGGACAGTGATACTTGTCAACTCCATAAACTCTGTTAGAAATTTCAGCAGCATTCCGATTGCTGCAAATTCTCTAGAGTACGACATCATTTAATGACACACACTGAAAGTGATGACTGTATGGATTGATTCCTACCAATGGTGCAGCCCATAATCTAATTAACAATCGCTGTTCACCATCACCTTTTCCAAGACCAACACTGTAATTTGGAGCATTATCCTTTTGCTACTATCAGTCCTCGCCCAAGGCAATATTTTACAGGCCATATACTCACCCAAACCTCACACGGAACGCCGAGCGTTGTACTAACTACGGCCTCAAGTTTGCCAACATACTAAAAGCAAAGCTTGAAAACTTTCGGAAGTGTTAGCGCATCATTGCATTGTATGCGAACATTCTCTGCATACAATAATCAATTGTCATAAAACAATTCTTATATAATTTCTGCAAGTATGAAGCATTCAAGTTGTTTATCTTGTCAACTTTGCCAAAACAACAAAAATATCTTACCATTATCAATGCTTCACTATAACTAGAACTAAGAGGGAACAACAATAGCTGCTGTTTTAAATGAGGAGACTCTTACAAAATCGATTTCTATGTCAAGGACCACATAAATCTATCTGCTTTTAATACAATATAACTCTCATGGGTAATTTTTTTCTAAACTCGAGGACATAAAAATAAGTAATAACTTTATCAATATCATTTATTGAGAGAAATCGTCATTGCCATAATTTCATCAACTACTTTTTACTCTAGAGTTGATTTTTATATAATGCACTTATCAAATAACAATGAGATTTGTTATGCAAGATAAGATGCCGATGTCCCACATTACAGAATAGTACAGTGAATTTCGAATGATCGCAAACGACGTCCTACAAACCTTCAAGTACAAGGAAACCTAAATCCAATTGTCTAAGACTACGAATAAAGAATTTTGCATGATGATACTGACTTTTAATTATCATAGTGTTTTATAACCTGCGTAGAACTATTCAAACACCATAACCGCAAATCT
Organism: Magallana gigas; assembly: GCF_963853765.1. NCBI lineage: Eukaryota > Metazoa > Mollusca > Bivalvia > Ostreida > Ostreidae > Magallana > Magallana gigas. The sequence continues at coordinate 52,448,383 of NC_088855.1, forward strand.
TCTGATGAATACGATCACAAACCATTGATGTATATCATATATAAAACGGATCGGCTCCAACCTTGGTTTACGTGAGCCAAAATTGGTTCATTTATTTAGGAGGTCAATCATTCTGTTTTTACATAATTTTATGTACTTTATTTACATGTTCCATTTAATATAGGCATGAATACAAAAACTAGTTGGTCAGTTCCTGAATTCTGAAATTAAAGAGTGCAGTCGTAATAAAGAAGTATATATATATATATATATATGTGTGTGTGTGTGTGTGTGTGTGTGTGTGTGTGTGTGTGTGTGTGTGTGTGTTTATATAATTTGAGTTTTAGGAACAAACGTGTTGATCAAAAAACATTGCCCGCGTAACTACAAGGTGTATTAGATTCCAAGGTGACGAAGGAGTGGAATGGTTCTGGAATGAATGGATTGATCCAAGTTGTGATATTTACTGGAAAATGGTCCGGAGACAATTAATGTTTGAACACCTGATGGAGGCCATCGGGGCGTCATCTTTACCGTTGGATTTCATCATGTTCTTTACCATACTAACTGAGCGTTACGCAGTTTCAATGATTCTGGCAAAACAACAGGTAAGTCTTGTTTTCTTCTAGATTTTAAAGGTATGAAATCATTGTGTTTCCCTAGTGATTTGTCATTAACGATTGTTCTTGCATCGGAGTTTGGTTTAATTAGTATCTTGGTCATCATAACAATTAATCAACTAAAAACACCCACTTGTATTCAGTGACTGCTCCTTTCAGGATTTTTTAAAATTAATGATGACATTATGAAAACTGAAATTATTTCTTTTAAGTATATATGTCTAGATATGAAATGAAATTCCAATACAAGTAGTTTTTAATGAACGTAACTTAGTAAAGACATGTTTTTTTTTACAATACTAGTATATGAATTACGAATGTCCACTAAATAAGAAAACTTTCTTTTTATATACTAAGTTAAAAATAATCTAGGATGTGGCTCACCGTAAGGGAGATGTATTTTATTAGTTTCATTCACAAGGAAAAAGCGATTGCGGTTTAACAAAAAAAAATTTGATCCACTGACTGCAATGAATTTTGATGATAGAGAAATAGAAGCTGACCTTGTAATGGCGTGCGATGTTTGTCTTTGTTAATTGTGATCACAACAAAGCTTTATCAGCCGATAGTCTTGAACCGTTATTGATCCAACGCTATTTCGTTTCTAGGGTGTCCTTTCTGATACATTGTCAGGAAAGATCTCAACGAATCCGTTCCCATTAGAACTTGATATAAAATGGCACGACATATACTGCTTTCTTTTTCAAATGATTAATAAATTCTTTGACCCGAAATCTCATTTCTGCAACATTTATTGTTTTTTCGTCAATAGCGCATTCATATTTTGAAGCCCTTGAGCACACCCCGTTATGAATGTCAGGTTTTGGTGTGTGGCATTTATCAGAATATACCGTAATGTCAGAGCACTGGGGGTAAACATAAAAAATAAGTTAATTCATTATGAGATTGATATTTCTATCAGGCAAGTATTTGGTTTTTTTTTAAATATGTGATTCTTAGTTGCCAAAGACAAAAACAAGGCGATCATACTAAGCACGTGGAGTTATTTGTCTCAAAAATACCCCCTGCCTGTCTCCCCTTATTTTACACTCTTTCTCAATTCATCTTATGCATTCAGCAATGAAACACATTTCTGTTTGTCCGTTTGTCGATTTATGAGAAATGAAGGCACAATAATTGCTGTTATTCGTAGTGTGCTGTAATATTGCAAAACAAAAGGAAACACACGCCAATTTCAGATTTTTTGTGACAGCAAACTTGTATTTTGTAATTGTTCACGATATACAGACTTCAATACCTACCACAGAACATGAATAATAAAAGATATTTTAAATATAATAAGATACAAAGCACCTAAGGACTTCTTTTATCGCCTTTGACGACCATGAGTTATCGCCAAGAGCGACGTCCTGTCGCGAGTCTATTCAATATTCCTCAAATGACATAAATTGTGTTAAGTTTCACTGTTCTTTCGTTTATTCTTTAAGACACCGTAAGTCCTTCGGGACAACACAAGATAACATCGAGAAACGCAATTTCACAAATAATTCAGACAAAGGATAGGATGGAGTGAACAAAACAAGTGTTGGCTTCGATCCCGTAGCCACGCTGAACCCATGGGGAAGCGACGAATTTGTTCCATCACGTAAATTCTTTGAAACCAAAACTTTTAACCAATTCAAATAAAGTCCCAGGTTCTAGTGTCCCAACAAATTAAGAACTATGCAACATAAGAGTTCTCCTTCATACATTTTTTTTCATATTTTAATATTTTTTCTCTCTATTAATAATTACCAGTATATACATGGAAATGTTTGTTTATTCATCAATCAAGGGCCCTCAGGGGGCATATACATTAAAACAATAATATAATCACGATTAAACAAATAATGGTTCAAATGTGGAAAGAATGTTCATTATCAATTAAACACTTATTTGAAAAGAAAGTGGGCGCTTAAGATGTAGATTCGGCAGGAATCTGGGCGCACTAGGAGAGTGGAAATTTCATCAATTAATTTTGCACATTTTCCGAATTATAACCGTTATTTGGTTTCTGCTGGACGTGGAATGGGTAGCAAAATGTTTGTAATGCAAAAGGTTTTATCATAATATGGGTCTAAATATAGCAACACGCTGCAATTCATGCAAAATCATTCTTATTTACAGCTGTTTTTAAATGATTTTGTTGTCTCTGGGTCTTCTCTCCACAAATTTGAAACGTGCAAAGATGACATATTTCAACATTAAAGATGTCGCTTTTTAAAGAAAGATGGAGAGATGACCCAGAGATGACTAATTATGTACTTTTTCAAAATATTTTTGGGAGGATAAAAAAAAAGTCCATGGATATGACAATGTTGTTTCAAACAATACTTTATACCGCATATTGTTAAGTCACGCATGGCTCAATGGTTTCGATTAGTGAATACATACATGCGGTGTTTGGGGTTCAAATCCTACCGGTGACTCCTTTTTCATTTTATTTTATTTTTTAACTTTTCTGTTTTTAAATGTATGTTGATATAACATTATGTTGAATTATAAAATACCGGTATATTTTAATTTGCCGTTATTGATTTCTGCCATATGAACATTATTTTCTGTTCTTAGTACTAGTTTATTAAGATATACGATATAAATGAATTAAAATATGTTTGCATTAACATTTCCAATATAACTAGGCCTAGTTATCGGTTTACCCTCTCATTGCCATTTTTAGAAAGCTTGTGAGGGTTTTTTTAATAGCCGAAATAGACATGTACATCAACCCTCAACATGATATAGTTTGAGTAATTGATTTTTGTTCAAATCTGTACATAGTTATAGACATTTAAATCACTATTGATTCGTGTCGATGATTCCTGCAAACTTATAATCTTGTGCGCCCAATTTCTTTCTCTCATATTGCATGTTATTACAAGGACAGCGAGTTTCAGTTAAAGAAGATTTTATATCTCCTTTTGATTTGATGATGATTGGCTAAAATATATTGAATCGACTTAATATACAGCATAAAGGAACATTTCTGGATTTTTAGATAATTACTCCTCCCCTCCCAATTCCTTTGAAGATGTGACGATTGTTGTTGATCGCAAACTTGTGTCATGAAATGTTTGAATTCGTATTCGAAAAACTCTCGGAGAGCGCCGACCTTTTTTTAATGAAGGAGCATTTTTTACCCAGGATTCCACTGGGTTTAATAGTGTTCTGCTATACGCCGTAATGAGAAACAAATTTTACATCGTTCTTTACTATCTTTTAATTTTTTTTATTATCGCAAACAAACATGCAGCCCTTCACTTGCAATAATTTATAAATGATTTTGTTTTGTTCAATGAATCTTATCCAATTAACCCTGTTAGTTACTCTTGTTCCCCGCCGATACATTGAAGGGGAAACGCGCTTTCCTGGAATTAATTTTTACATCTGTCAATTTTCACTTCTGATTAAAACTGAAAGTCAAGAGGGAAAACATTCATTTTAAAATTCCTAAAATTGCAAACGATATGAGATTCAAGTGGTTATTGCATCACTGAATTGCAAAGAAAATCAATTGGATTGCAGCAAATCTAAATCCATTGAACAGTTTTAGTGTGACCCCTTCAACCATAGAGACTTTGACTATGGTACAACGACCGAGAGTGCAATGAAAGGACGTTCCAATATTGAAAAGTATTAACTTACCCATCCCCCTCCCCTTTTTTCTCCTCCTACGAGTTATAATATATGATGTTACAGTACAGATGAAACAATTTCGACAATACCTGAGTCCTCCAACAAAGAATTGCACACACACACACACACATATATATATATATATATATATAAATGGGGAGTTAAACTGCACGTGTACGCGTAGAAATTTCATAATTTCAAAAATTCAAAAATCACGGTAGGGTCAAGAAGAACTATTCCCTGCGTCACTGACGTGTTTACACATTCCGTTTAGCACTCTGACCGTGTGAAAAATGAAAGCAGAAACAACAACAGTATATTTTTCAAACAAACATTTGTTCACGTTTTATTTTTACCAATGATGAACTGAATTAAAATACACAGAATACATTGCAGGGAAATCAATCATTTCTGATTTCTATGGGGAAATATATCCCAAAGCAACACAAACCCTATTTATCATCTCTTGGACTTTTAGCTCAGTTTTCTGTAAATTAAATACAAGTCTAAATTTTAAAGGATTGATGGTTTGTAAACATAATTATATGTATTTTTCTGACTTCATAAATATTTATTATACCTCTGGTTATTTTTCACCATATAAGAGTAATTCGATATATTGCGCTGATTCCCTGAGAATCGCCGTACACAGACTGATTCCCTGCAAAAAGCTGCGTCAGTTTGATAAACTGATATACACCCATTCGGAACACTGAGTTATTTCTTTTGACCGTAGAAAAAAAATTGAAATATTCCGAAAAAATTCATGAATATTCATAACCATACCATTGAATTCTAGTTGCAACGTCCTTTTTGATTGGCTATACGTCTTCACTTTTTTCTTATAGCATAACTTGCCTACGTCACAGTACATCGTGCATGCAATTTAATTATATTATTTTGACGTTATAACTTGTTGGACTCACGAAGAATTATATTAATTTGAACTTTTCCTGATTGTTTGTTTGTATCGGTATGATAAAACAGTTAAAGTATATCACTGAGGGAGTCAGCAAGACTCCAGTTCCCCTCAAGCTATCCTACTCCCTCGGCCTCTCCTCGGGAAATAGACTTGCTCTCGGGGAACTGGAATCTTGCTGAGTCCCTCAATTCAATGGTATACTTTAATTGTATAATATACTGACCTATACCACTATACCATGTAATTTACTCTAAGGTCCCACTGAAACAACCCTTCACTAAAATTTCATAATTTGTCTTGTTCTTTATTGGCTATATATACTTTAAACGCGTTAAGATATTTTCTATCAAAATGGTTAGTCAATTCCTCAGACTAGGATTTGTCAATGTAAAGGTTAAATGGTTTATGAGTTCATAATTTAATTCTGGTTGTAACGCGCTTTCTGATTGGCTAAAAAAATATTTTATATCGTATAAAGAATGTTGCCTACGTCATAGTAAGACTAACGTCAAAAACGTATCGCCTGACGTTACGTTTGAATTTTGTACAAGTTTACGTCATTTTAAAGGTCAAATGACCGTTTTTATCTACAATGAAGAGTAAAAAAATTAAATTATAAGCAATGAATTCAATATTTATTAGTTTTATACGATATAAAATGGTTTGAAACAGTTTACGCTTTTTTACAAACCGCTTCGGGGTTTATAAAGCGTAAACTGCCCCAAACCATTTTATATCGTATAAAACAAATAAATTTTGAATTCATTCCTTAATTCAAGAGCCCATTCTTAACCTTGAAAATACATATCAATGGCTTGGCGGTATCTCACTGCATTCCAATTTATTGACCCGATTGCATTTTTCACACAGAATCAGCAATTGATTTCAAACCTTTGACATTTACATTGTGGCGATTAGGGTGCAGGTAGGTTGTTTTTATAAGAACACTTTTAAGTTTACCATCAAAAATCTTCTAAACTATATTTTGACGTCACCAATGACGTGAATCATCCCATCGTTGTTTTCTCTGGGAGATTTTGGGTGTTTTGGGTGTTTAAAATGTTTGATCACAAAAACACGTCACGATAATATGCTTTTGTGTGCGTCATCAAACCGGCAATTCAATACAATAGAGGGCATAAAACCCAAATTTGTGAAATTATCTATATCGTTATACGCTACGTGGTATAAAAATACTACTATTCACCAACAAAATAATAGGTGCATTGTGTGAAATGTTTCCAAAAGCTCAGATTGTTTTAATTCTCAAAACAACTGAAGGGGGCGTCTGTGCTTGATACAAGCTTTTTCAACTACATGGAAAATGACACAGAAATGTGAAGGACCAACGTTGAAAGTGATTTTGAGCGGTGTGTCTTTTGTTACATGCGGACAGTAATGCATTTGGGGGTACATAAACGTGTTTCAAACCTCTGTTCACACCCGATAGAATGACACTCAACGATGTCACGCACGGCAAAGACCAGGCACATTGTCATTAACCTAATGCAAATCGGCATGGAAGATCAACATTCAGCGTTATGCATGATTTATATTTATTAAATAACTGAGGGATGTATAGTAATTGTTATTTCCAATTGTTTGAATGTGCCCTTAATATCTGACTATGATTGGTATTTGCCGTCAATCTTATTGATGGTCAAATATCAGGCGATATCATTTCGTGCAAGGACGGGCGCCAGCGAATCTAGCCGGGATCGTCAATTATCAGTAGTCGGATAATGCGTTTCGTGTGTTCTCTTCGCTGCTCAATTTCACATCAAATCGCATGTTTCTCGAGTATCACAATGTTATATTGCTAATCTTTTTTTAGGAAATACAAATATTCGGATTATGATTCCCCGGAGGACAGTGCAGTAGGCTGTAAAAAACTTGGATACATAAACTATATAAAATAATATGATACAGAGATACAGAAATATGATACAGAGATAATAAATGATCGTCTAAATCCATGGTCTTGAGTCTGCATACAGCTAAGAATCCAGATAGGATTGCAACAATGTCCTGTAGCAGACTCTGAGATTAGAGCTAGCGCTGAAAAAGCCTTAAATCCTGTAATCAATGTTAACATCCTGTTCCTAAAGCAACGAACATGAACTTTTTTCGAAACTACAGTGAGAAGTATTACAATCGTAACACTGAGTTTGTCCGTGTACCACCATTGACCCAATGAGGCGATATGGAGAGGGAATAAATAAATATCTTCCTCTTTTCGGTGCCCTATTCATATTTTGCTACATGACACGATTGCCTTCCAAGCACAGTAATAGCGCTTTTTTTTAGTCATTGTCGTAGTACATGCGAGGATGTAGATGGGGAGGGGAGGTTTTTAAATATATTTTGTTTTCCTTTACGTCAAACTAATGACATTAAAAGAACTTATGAGAATAATGACAAATTATGTAGTTTATTTACGTAGTCAGTTTTTTTAAATAAAGATTACTGTTTTCCGCCTAAAACTATTCTCCTAAGACTTCAAATAACTTAACGACATTAAGAACATTATATATATATATATATATATATATATATATATATATATATATATATATATATATATATATATATATATATATATATATATATATATATATATATATATATATATTAGAAAAAATTAATTAAATTGTTTGTACATTCTGTTTACTTTCTGATTGACCTTCACAATGAACAAAAATGAAGAATGCTTTTTTCTTGATACATTTGAAAAAAAAAGGGTGTTTAAAAAAACGTAATTTGTTAACCAAAAACAAATCATCGGGATGATAATGTGTATATACTTGATGTTCCGGTGCTATGCTAATAAGGATAAAAAAAGATAACAGATAACGAAGTCATGAACGTAATCGAATATTCTTTTACAATCCAATATTCTTAAAATTGGATTGTCTGATCCTTAGCAAATATTGAGTCGCAAACATTCCGTAGAACTTTGGGCTAAAATAGCAAAAATGCTTTTAGTTTGAAACGAAAAAATATATATATGGAAACAAACAAATGTATTGTATTTCTGCTCTAAAATGCTGCTAGACGGACGCTTTTCTGGTTAAACAAAACCAAACAAGGCCATTAAAGTTTCAAATTCCAAAGTGGTAGATAGCAAGTAAAATAATAAATTGATAAATATTATTTAATTACACGAATAAAAAGTAAATTATATCTTTAATTTATCAATATTATCAAGGTCTTTCACATGTTCCAAAAGACCCCCATCATTTTGTAATTATTTCAATTAATACGCTCTGAACTTTATATTTGTTAAAATCGATGAGTAAATAGAGTTCTTGATTTTTCCCTTGAGACTTCCCCGAGCTGTGATTTCATAAATGACAAAGGCGACACATCTCTAACTGAAATCGAAACGTTAATTATGGCGTCGTAGATACCAACTGAACCTTTCGGCACATCAATTTTCTGGTATCATCATTTCTGGATATCTCTGTAAGTAGAATCAGTGTGTTAGTTGACATAACAAGTTACTCAAAAGTTTTGATAGAAACTTTGTGGATTTTTCTCTAACAAGGATCTAAACTCTTGTACATGTAAGTAATAATCATTTTAGTTAAAGTGCAGGAGAGAGAGAGAGAGAGAGAGAGAGAGAGAGAGAGAGAGAGAGAGAGAGAGAGAGAGAGAGAGAGAGAGAGAGGGGATTTGTGTCTTTTATTTCTGACACTTGCCCTCGATGTATTGAACATTGAATTTTTGGCAAACCTTTTTAAATATCTTACTTGCAAAGCCACTTAACGGCGATCCTTTTCATTCTTTCTGTTTTCCCAAAGCGAAGTCCCTTTTGGCTGCAATATGTATTCCCTCAGTGTATCTAATACATTAGAAAAAAGAAATTAAGTAGTTTATGCATTGATATAATTCATTAATACATTACATCTCTACTCTCAGTTGTAATTCATAAAGAAACCGATATAAAAACAACCTTTTCGTAAAAATGCGATTTTCGAATTTTGTTTAACTTTTGAAAACTACTTTCAAATACTAATTGTTTAGCTAAGGGAATGTCAACTTTGATTCATGTAATTTTACATCCTTCATTGATGTCCTTTCTGTACGTATGCTGTGGACGGGGTTAATTCTTCATTGATCAAAAAACTTAGGCCACATTGAGAGAACGAAATACACGAAATACACGGATTTGCACGGGCTGACTTTAAAGTAATTGTACATGTAGCAACCAGCCACGGTAATCTTTACGTGCATGTGTTGTGGGACATTTGGTCCTTTCTTCTGTATAACGTTCTGATCGACAATAATAACAATGCATGTGTTGTGGGACATTTGGTCCTTTCTTCTGTATAACGTTCTGATCGACAATAATAACAATGCATGTGTTGTGCATTTGGTCCTTTCTTCTGTATAACGCTCTGATCGACAATAATAACAATACATGTGTTGTGGGACATTTGGTTGTTTCTTCTGTATAACGTTCTGGTGGACAATAATAACAATGCATGTATTGTGGGACATTTTGGTTGTTTCTTCTGTATAACGTTCTGATCGACAATAATAACAATGCGTGTATTGTGGGACATTTGGTTGTTTCTTCTGTATAACGTTCTGATCGACCATAATAACAATGCATAACTAGAGATGACCATTTCACCATATTTTTAAAGTGGCAGTGGTTTACCACTTGAAGATGACTCTGAAAATTTCAGCTCTCAGGGTAGGAGCCCTTGATGTTTCAGGGCCCGATGATTAAAACCCCATTATAATGATTGAATAGTGCTCTATAAGTAGGGACCCGAATCTCAAATTCTAGAGATGACCAATTAACCATATTTTCACAGTGATAGTGGTATACCACTAGTAGATGACACCAAAAATTTAAGCCCCCATGCAAGGTAGGAGCCTTTGTTGTTTTTGAGCCCGATGTTTGAAATCCAATTATAAAGAATATGTATTTTTTGGGGCCCCATATCTAAAAAACTATAGATGACCACATGAACATATTTATAGGTCATTTAAAAGTAAACACATCATTTAAAAATACACAATCACTCATATATTTCTTTATCAAAATGATTGAAAATTACGTTTTATTCTGCTGCTTTTTTTTAAAAATTTACGAACAAAGTTTTTAAAAAAGGTACGCGGGTAAAATTCATAATTCTTTAAAACATTTAATCAATTCATAAGATGACTAATGATATAATAAATAATTAGATAAATAAATCAATGAACTTTTATTCATGAAAGGAGAAACCGAAAATCAAAAATAAATAACCAACCTAAGCGCATATACGACTTTTTTACTTGTTAGTTGATTAGAAGAACAAGCTTATATTTAAAAAAAGTCAGCTCATCACAATATATGTGTTGGTTGTTTTTTGTTTTTGTTTTGTTATTTTAATTACCCTTGTTTAATTGTTCGAAGAAATAATATGGTACACAAGTAAATCTTTATTGCAAAAATATGAAACAAATAGTATAAATTTTTTAGGTAATTGAATCGTATATCTTGATTTATATAGCATCGTTTTCAAAATTGTATATTTATAAATCACGTTGCAAACTTAAAAGTGGAAAAATTAGCAAATAGTGAGTGACAATATAAACATAAAGTTAGTTAAGGCTCCATTTCACATTTTCCAAAGTAACCAGCAAAGATACCGACATTGTTCTAGTTGTGAAGACATTTCATTGATTTTTAAAATGTTTACATCATAATATCTCGCGTTTCGTGGAAATGTGCTTAAAAATATGAATATGCGTAGCTTTATAAACGAAATCGGAAATGGTAAACACTAACTTTACATATGCTTTTAATACATAATCAAAATACCCCTTAACCATGATTTAGAACCCCATCAATCAAAGTAAAACTAAAACATTTCAGTTTCTCATCATATCATTGCATTCTGTCTCCCGTTTGATATTTAGAAGAAGAAATATAGAATTGTTTTTAAAATCGTCAATTCTAACGGTATTAATTTAAAATTGATAGCCTTTTGGACGAAGGGAGTAATACATTTCCACTTTTTATTCCATTCCTCTACAAAATTAAGTCAAGATTAGTCAGTTTGTTCCCTGGGAGAAGCTTATACATTGATGGTAATACATTGGAAAATTAAATTTCCAAACCGGCGTATTTTCACTCAAATGTGTTCTCACGTGTTCATAACGTCGAAGTCAAAACTGTAGATAAGCATCGATTAGATGAAAAAAGATTCGAGGTATTCCGAAATCCGTGTAAAAGGTGTTCCAAAAAGGGGTGAGAACAGGTGAAATAAACGATGATGACACATGCATGTTATAAAGGCGCATGCCTTAGTTCATATTTGGGGTTGAAAAACCATGTACTTTATTCTATGTATTAATAAATGCCATAATTATCCTTTTTTGTGAGAAATTAATATCATATCAGTTATTGCAAATTATTGTCACGAATGGTCCGCAATAAACATGGCCGGAAAGTAGAAATGGGGGAAAATCCACTATACAGTAGGTTTTCCGTGGGGGTAATCTGGCTATAAAAAGGGGGAAAGCCCACTATATAGTCAGCTTTCCGTGGGGGAAAAACTGCTATATAGCCATTTTTCCGGGGGGAAGAACTGCTATATAGCCATTTTTCCGGGGGGAAAGATGGCTAGGGGGAAAAGGCACTATATAACACCGGCTATTGACGAAAAGAACATATTTTTTATTGGCTCAATTATTTCTAATAAATAACCTATGCATCTAAGTAACCTAACAAACGAATTTTAAAAAAGTGATCATTATAAGGTGAATATATCTTCGCGTAGATCACTGGATTGAAAACAAACGCCAGCTTTACACTATGCCAATATCAAATTTATTCTATAAAATCTATCAATTCAACGAGCATGTACTTCATTTTCATTAACGCATACAGATTTTTTTGAAGATCGTATGAAATTGTAAAGCATGGCGTTTATTCGAATAGCCTAGGCTATATGATTAAGAAAACATTCTAACTTTTCAAAAAATAGGACTGCATAACGAGACCAAAATCGGCGTTCTCAAGAGAAATTGTCACAAAATTGTTGAACCAAACGGCAAAATTGAAAATAAAAAAAAAATTCCCTGATTAATCCTGCGTATGGATAGAGACAAAACATCTACAACTCAGTAGCTCCCGGAAGCACTGCTAATCCTAATCAAGACCGCACAAAGCCCAAATGTAAAGTGTTTATCCCCAAAATCATTCCCACTTAATTCTCGATCTGATTGCGACACAAAAATCGTGGAATTGTGTAAATATTTTGCCAAAAAAACCTACGTTCTTTGACATTATTTTTCTGTCGTGTTCGGTCAGATACAATCATGGATTAGGAAGTGAAAGCTAGGTCTTTCACGCTGATTGCATAACAATCCAAACGCGATCAGTGTGTACAATTTAGGAGTTCGAGAGATTTTTCAACGTGGCGTTCAACAAAAGCTCACAGATTTCCATTTGTCCTATTATTGGTAGAATATTATTGAAAAATAAATTTAAAACATATTACAGAGTTCAACTACTGTTTAACCGAGTTCGATTTACTGGATATATTGATTAGGTAGAACGTAACGAGAAAGAACAGACAGAGCAGGGGTTATCTTTTATAGTCACATAAGGACTTTGACAGATCAATTGTAATCAAGGGTGTATCGAAGTACATGTATACGTAGTTAGGGAAATGGAGAAAACACCGGTTTAATACTTTAGTGCACAGGTGACGTCACTATTTGAAGGAACTTCCTGTTATCCTCAGGATATTGCTGTAAGATTGATTGAACATCGTAAGATGATTAATTTAGCGCATAAAACGCATGATATTTTGCAAACAACCTTTTTCCATTGTAATTTCCTTGAAATTGTCAAGCAGTTTACGCTCGTGAAAATGGACCATGTCATTGTTCTTGTTAGAAAATGGATGGGGAAAAGAGACAAGCACGGGTTAGATTCCGGGCTATACGTTAAATTCATCATCTGTCTTACAAAATAGCTCACACAGCATAACGCCTTGGTATCTGGACTGCTATCATTCAAATATTATATATGAACGTTTATTTCTAAACGTATAATCAATGTGTATTTTACATAAGATTAATGAATAACAACGAAAGCTGATTTCTGTAGTTCCACTATTTTTTTATTATCATTTATAACTTAAAAAAATACGATAAAAATATTTTTTATCATTTATGATTGAAAAGAATAAAAAATAAAATTAAAATTAAATAATTTTAAAAAGGTGACCACAAAAGAGGAGCCCGGCCCCCACCCCCTCTAAATCCGCCAGTTATTTCAATTTATCATTCTTTCATTAGTTATTCAACAACAAAAATCGATTTCTAATCGGAGTTCTTATATGCAACATCTCTATGTTTTGGCGTGTAAGTTTGTGCGGGGTTCGAAGTATTCATTACCGCCTCCCCTCCAAACTAACTTTTTATTATTAATTCGGTGAGTGAGTTACATTTAATTCGTGTACTCCTCTTATGATAATTGTTTGAGCCAATTGTCACCGAGATATCGATTTCAACCGTTTGGCTGTGTAGTTGGTCGAATCTAAGGCTATATAATGCTGGGATGTTTTTACCAGATGCAAACTCTAAGCTAATCGTCGTTAAGGTAGGTATATCACTTAAGATTAGAACATCCATTATTATTAGTTTAGAGAAAACTCTTTGAGAAATAGGATTCAAAATAAATTCCCCAAGTATGCGGAGTTTGGTAAATAATCAGTTTAATGGAGGGTTTTAAATTTTAAATTCGATGATGATCATTTTTGTTGGCATAAGCATTATTATACACGTAATAGTGTAATATGTGAATAATATACGTACATGAGTAATTTCCGATCTTAGGCCTTCATTTCGACTGGCATGGGTTTATAGTATGTTTCAGTGGAATCAAAAATAACCTGAATAAGTATTCTATTGATCTGCTTGATTGATGTTTGTTGAGATGTGGGCCAAAGATGACAAGGTAAATTTTTTATTGGAATTTCTAGCATGTCAATATTTTGAAAGTTTTGGGGGCTTTTATTTTAATAAAAAGTCCGTTTTGCAGTATTGTACTTTTGTTAACGTTTATTGAAGAACGTGTTATGTTCTGACGTTTAAACATACATGTAGCATCAGCATGATAACATGTCCGCCTCAACCAATGTAGATTGAAGCACATTTAATTGATCAGTTCACTTAGGTTTCGTTCTATCTTGTGCAGATTTGGCGAAATAATTTATCATTTAATGCATTTTACCATTAACAAGCGCAAGTTTGATGCTTGATGATTACAGAAGCATCAATATAGTACTAACATTTGATGAAACTTCATTGAATTCACACTATTCATGGGGTATACGTAGCTATGATTGATTGGAGAACAGATCAAATATTGGTAAATATTTTTAAAATAGTTATTGTGAAGACACTCGCAGACAGGTTAATTTGGTTTTTTTGTTTAGAAAAGACACTCCAAGCTCGCTATGGATGTCTTAACAAATAAACCAGCACCTACAGCATTGGGTGTCTACCTCTCCAAGTCTGTGTGTTTCTTCTTTAAAAAAAAAGAGAGAATAAAAATCAAATGTAGAAAGTGGGGTTGTCAACATACCAGTCACATTATCCCGAGTTTAAATATTATTTTGTAAAAGAACAAATCCCAAAATCTTTATTTATTTTCCCTTGAGAATAGAATTGGTAAAAGACCGTGCATTCCATTTCATGTGAATAGTTTGAGGAACTTGGTAAATAACTTTAACGTCGATCCGACCTTTGTTTTCTAAACCTTTTTAAATTGCATTCAGACCTGGATGATATTCATACATAGATTAATGGAAATTACAAAATTAAAACAGTTATTTTACACTAAAGGAAGTGCTATTAACTTGATTATTAATCAAAGATTATGGATCAAGAGACATCAAATTATTTAGTTACTAAAATCCGTATGCTTTCAAGCCAAATTGTGTGACTTATGGAAACACTTTTCAATATGTACATGTATTCTCTGCGAGAAGAGAAAAATATATCCCAAATTAAGACACAAACGAGCCCAGTTTTATGGTATGACGCTGTATTGCTGCATTTTTTGTATTTTTTAAAAATTCTAAAATTTAGGACGAAGCCAGAATTCCGAATAACCGCATTCTACTGGAGTCACAGAGTCGTCAATGTTGGTGATTCCAATCATTTATCTCCCCTTACCACTGATAAAACTGTGAAGCCTTGCCCTGGAAGTTCCGCTATTAATGACTAATTTACAACAAAACGCCAAATTATATTACTAATCTCCGATAAATCCACGAACGAAGATTGAATGCACCGGGTATCGGTCCATTGGATCAAAAAACACATAATTTACGCGACGGCTCAGTCCCATACTCCAAGTGGAAAGCAATTTCGGGGCTTATTTTCTATTCTTTGTTAGCGAAATTGGAAGCATCATTATTAAATTAGCAACAGAAAAATAGCCATACGAATAAATGACATGTTTGTGATTATTTCATCAGTCGTGAAAAAGACGGGTGGAAGGCACGGTAAAGGTCAACAGGAAATGGTAAAGGTCAACAGGAAGTGGATACCCAATAACCGTCCCTTTTAGGCCTGCGTTCAAGCGTTAACAGTTTATTATGTATGAGAAGTGTGTTAACTGTGATTAAAGCTACTTGGTCCGATTTTTTTGTTATTACAGAATAAAAATTTTTTTCTATACAAACCATTTATCTTAGAAAGCTATGGACTTTCTCCTATTTACACCAGCAGAATCAGTCTCCTTTCAAAGTTAGAAATATTCAAAGTAAATAAAAATAATTTCTTTTTGGGCAAACGAAATCACAAACCAAAATGCATCACGGGAATGTTTAGAAAAGGAAACCGTTTGGTTTCGTCTCCCGAATAATTGGGGTTATTCAACCCGCATGCTATGCATCGATTGCAAAGAAAGCAAACTTTAGAAATATTTGTAATTTGTCTGATCATTTCCATCTTTATTTAAAGCGATGTCAAAGTCGTAATACAACCATACCTGTTTCGTCGTCAGGGGTGAACTTTAACATGAGGCGAAATAACGCGGTACCCTTTTGTGTCGTTTGTTTTGTTAGTTTTCTTCATTGAAATCTGACTTAATTGACTGGGAAAACTACTGCAATGTCTATTATTATACAGATACGAAGCATAAACATCGTTTAAAAGCGTGCATAAAATTTGATATAAAATCGGACCAAGCAGCTTTAAAAAGCTGTCAAAAACTGAAATCTTACTTGATTGAAGAAGTGTCAAGTTTTATATAATTTAAATATGTTCAACCTTTGAACTTTATTTTTTTTAATGCTATATTAATTTCTCCTTCTCAATTTCGTCTTCTCGAAATAGACAAACTTTTTAATGTCCTTTTCTGCGAAAAAGAAAAGAACGTTCAACACAGCATTTTGTTGTCCAATAGGATTTTGAATGAATATATTGAGTTCATATCTCTGATGAATATGAAGTAGACTTGAGTATACATGGCAACATCTTGACCTGATATTTTATCTGATTGAAGTATTTCACTCAATTTTGAATCTATCATTTGTGGCAGCTGTTCAAATATCGAGAACCCCAAAACTCAATATTCACTTATCATCAGTTCTGAGTAGTCTATTTACTGCAAACCAAACAGTTTCATTTGTACATTAGTGAGGCCTACCCTTTGTTGATTAAGCTGCAATATCTGGTGTATGACTTGAAGGAATTAGGTATCATTCTTTGATTATTATGAAATGATCAAATACGGTCGGAGTGATCGAATCCAATAAAGCCCGAAGGTCTTTATGATACATTTGATTAGCCCAGACCGTATTTAATCACTTCCTAGTATTCAAAAAGTGATTCCTTATTACTTATATTTATATAATTTTCAGCAATTGCACGATAAAATATTAAGATAGTCATTGATGAAATGTATTGGACTATACATTACAAAATCGATTAGTAGTTTTTATCACAGACAAAGACACTGGAAAATGTAAATATTTGTAATTGATTTACCTTCACTCAACATTTCGTTATTTAATTTAAAGGCGTGTATTTTCCTCATTTAATCAAATGTTATTACTGCTCACAAGTTATCGTTGCTTTGAACATTAATAATGTTATGAAGTATCAAATCATGAAAATGAATTAAATGAAAGCCTCTTTCTGTGTTATCATTTTCTATGGTCTAAAATCATTTTTCATTAGTGCTCAGGGTGTCATTGAAACCAACTTTTATTTGAATCGATCGTTGCATTTGTGGACTTGTGCATATTAGTTAAACATCACTTATTGACATTATACTTGTGTTCTTTTCCAGTTCTGACATGGACAACGCAACGAATTCCTGTCTACTTAGCAGACAATGCGATGACCAGGTTGGCTTACATGCTTACGCATGCGTTGTCAACAGGATTTATGGATACCTGATCCTAGTTCTCGGTTGTTTTGGCATTCCTACTAACATTGTAAACATTGCCATCCTCACCCACAAATCAATGCGCTCACCCGTCAACAACATCCTGACAGGGATTGCTATAAGCGACCTCATCACCATGGTAATCATTGTTCCTTATGGAGTCCATTTTTACATCACTAACGGCCTTGACATTACAGAGAATAAATACACATACGAGTGGTCCTTGTTTTTAGAGATATACGCCATGGTTACCATCACTACACAAACAGTGTCGATTTGGCTTGGAGTTTGTTTGTCCTTTTTTCGCTATATTTACATTAAAACCATGGGTTGTGGGCGCTATAACATTGATACAAAGACGTCATGTATCCTTGTAATATTCATTTTTTTGATAATAATTGCTGTATTTACTCCTGTTTACAATTCTGCTTCAATCAAAAGTATGTCGTGTGTAGACGAAGTAAGAAATACAACGGTTAGCTACTACCGAATCGCGCCTTTAATGAGCAGTGATTTTTTAACGCATGCTTATTCCATGTGGATATATGTCATTATAGGAAAATGGATTCCTTGTTTTCTTATCACCTTATTTGGAGGATGTCTCCTTCATTCCCTACAAGAAAACACACGACGGACCATACATCTGCACGGTTCTCACGCCACCTCGCGGCTCCAGCAGCACCGCCGGACAACCACCATGTTGTTGATTATCATTCTAATGTATATAGTGGCTTCTCTTCCACAGAGTATTTTACTCATCATAGCTTTCGCCGACAAAACATTTTTTGAAAATGAGTATGCCCTTCTAGGAGATAGCATCGACATTCTTTCCATGATTAACAACTCCATTAACTTTGTCCTGTATTGTGCAATGAGCCGACAGTTTAGGGACCTTCTCCGGCAATGTGTATGCCAATACTTCGCCCTGCCCCAACAGGATGCAAAGAGCTACAACACCGCTAGTCATCTTTTGTCCCAGAATAACTTACACAGCAAAGTGTTTGCGATGAACGAAATAAAAAAACAGGACAGTCCTCTTCTTGACAGACTCAGTAAACCAGTGGAAAAAGGCTTCTAATAAATGTGCCACATTTTTTTTCATATTCATACACATTATATTTTTATATAGTATTAATTGATTGTTGGACTTTTCCCCAAACATTAGTGTGTGTGTGTGTGTGGAGGGGGGGGGGGGTTATAATGATGTATTATGTACATAAAAAGTATTGCTGTCAGATGTATCGAAGACGGTGAAAATCTAAGTGCGTTATCAACTTTAGAAGAAAATAAAGGAACGATTCTAGAGAAGGTATCATAAGATACAGATAAGTCGTAATATGGAGCCCAACATACGGAGAAGTGCTGAATTTTTAGTTTATCGCCAATATCTGTATATGTGACATACTAGTTTTATCAAGAGGAATGTAAAACAGCTTAGAAACAATAAATATTGAGTCAATGGATCAGTCATGATTTGACGTTACCAAATCAGATAGACAAATTTGGAATATTTTAAAATCCTTGTAAACTAGACAATAAATTCAGAGTGAAGCAATTAATACTATAGCCTTGTCCTTAACAATACCCGTGTTATTAGTGATTTCGGCAAATCAAGTACTGAGGGAGAGTCGATTTGATAAGAACAATATTTAGTGTGAACAAAACATAAAAAAGAGTTCACAGCAGGAACTGCTCATACTTTAGGAGAACGAGAACATTTCCCGTGGGAGAAGGTAGAGAGACAAGGAATTGTGTTTCAGTATAGTAAGATAATCTCCTCAGAACTAAGGTCGTGAATTTGTTATGAGACTCGACGGGGCTGTACGTTTTGCGTCGTATCTTTGTCAAAAATCTGCATAATTTAACTTCCGGGCTAGACTAGTTAGTGTCACTGGTTGGCTACGATTTTATTGACTTGCAAACCATTGACTGTTTAGAGTCGTCGGGCCTTTGTCATCATTTGAAAACAAAAAACAAATACATTTACTTTCATTTACGAGTTATGGCATGGAAACACGAAACCCGCAATTCAGTTTTATAACCCCCTGAAAACTAGGTTACATTCTGCGCAAATAAGCTGGTACTTCCGACCATCGTCGGATCCCCGTTTCAGTGAAATAAAAGCTATGGCGATATTGAATCGAACATTGGCAATAAAGAAGATTGGTTGTAACGGTGATACTTATTTTTTAAATATATAAATTATTTGCTGTATATTGATGTAACGCAGGAATAAGTTTCCAACCCAGGCTCGAATACTTTAATAGGATTTGCGTAAGTTTTGTCATTACGTGTAAAAAGTAAACTGTTATTTAGGCTGCGAATGTTTCCTTATAGAAAATTTCATTGGTAAGCCCGAATTCCTGAGAAATGTCCATTATTGCTAAAGGATTTGTAATCTTACGCTTTTGAAGAATATACCCTTTTAATTTCTTTACTTTGAATGCAGATCGGCTTCATATTTGAGGCTTGATATTTATACTGTTATAACTAGAATGTTTATGCAAAAGAAATGCTAATGCTTGAGTTAGGACATTAATGAAATTAGGCTTTACAACAGTGAAATTTTAACAAAAGCACATTTCCAATTGTTTAAGTATAATGTAACTACAAACTGATATGCTTCTAGACCTCTAGACCATAAACTTGTACATTTTCGATATATACACAATCCATTAAAATAGAAGGGAATTTTGACACACGTAGTTAAACATCTAATTGTTGGAGACTATGTCTCGGTGATTGCCAGAGCAACTGTGGTATCCTCCGCTCGCTGGGGATCTGTCCAGGCTGCTCATATCTAGAACTATGCAACAACGAGACGATAACGAGACAAAAACGAGACATTGAACGAGTCTTGGGAATGGGTACACACTCGGAAAGAATTGAATTAATATTGAATGAAATTTACTATCGACTGCAGACGTGCCTTAACTTTAGGATTCGGATTATTTTTCAATTTTTAAGGATTATAAATAAATCATACCCACAATAAAACAGGTATGCGTTGTATGCAGTTCCGTGTGCATGCACGTATAGAAAAAGGATGCCGTGTTTAAATGACATTGCGGAATATGGGTTATACAAGTCGTAATCAATAATATGCATAGCATAGGCAGTTTAAGAGCTGACTATCCCTTGAGTATTCAAAAGGTTAACACTCAGCTTCTCACCTTAAACAATTAAAAAAAAAAAGAAAACTGTGTGAGGAGCTTGCGCCGTACGGGTACTTATTTAGTTAACATATTTTACCACATGGATCTTTTGATTTGTCTCTTTTTTTTACGCAATGCAATTGCCGTTATTTATCAAATCATTATAAAATAAATAACAGTACTTTTATTCCTTACATGTAATTTCCGTTCTTTTAGTCAACTTCTTTACTGGTGTTTCGGGCGCAGTCAGTACCATGAAAAGATGCTATCACAGTTAGGCTTATGAAAAATAGGAGGTCAGAAAGAGGCGGGGTTCGGATACAAAACCGTTGATCTTTTTCTCCACACTGAAATTCAAAATAGCATATTCCTGCAACAACCTCTTATCAAAGTAGTATTGTCCTTAATTGCGAAAGTGTGATGTGCTTGCGAAGAAACTGTTTCGTGACAATTAAACGATAGTCGACATACATGTATGAATGATATATATATTATAGGCCGAAAAACTGGTATACATTGTACCTTTATCTCAAGTAATGACCTATCAGAAAGTTCTATGTTGCCCCAATCGGCAATTAATCTGTAATGTACATTAAATATTAACTTACAGATCTTGTCTACAATGTTTTTTTTTAGAAATATCACATAAACCAATCAGGGAGTTGATACAGAAATGAAATAAAATATGATTAATTGTAATACAGGAAACGCATCAGCATTATTAGCATTCTGTACTCTGACGTACACCTACACGTGCGACTACCAGTAGGCACTAATGTGAGTACGGCACAAAATATTTCCTCCACACGGACCTAGTGGACTTTATGGAGTTGTATAATTGATGAGGCGCCCCTCCTGAGAGAGGAGAGTCTTTGATGTATTTCAGGAGGATGCAAGGGTTTTCATCACTGAAGTATTTGTTGTAAAATGCTTTATTCTACTACTGCGTTTTCAGACAGAAAAATAATTCCATAGAATTAACGGTCTTTGTTTGCAATCGGAGTACTATTTATATTTCATGCTCAAGATGGTTATGATAGTTTTAAGCGAATAATGTTCTATAGACTTTATTGGGTTTTCTGTCGGACCGCAAACGCATTGATACCGATATTATAAATCATGAATATGGTTATCAAAATGGATAATATACAAAACATCTTCAAGCGATGACAGTTTTACAGTTATCCACAAATGTATCAAATCCCAAAGTGTAAGCATGTTTTGCGGGAAAAATACTCTGACCGACCTCCCTTCTGTAACATGCCCTATTTAACAAAGCCCGGGCCGGGTCTCTCCTTGAGTCCTACTAACATGCAGAACTTTGCTCTCTCTTGAGGCAGTCACGGCATGTATGCACTGAGCAGTGGGTCCCTGATGCCTTAAACACCAAGTTGTCGCAAATATCAAGATTAATGAGCTATTTAAAAAAAAAAGAATGGGAAATTAAGTTTTAAAAAATATTACTCAAACTAGCATTTTATACTTGCTGCATCTCGACATTTTTTAAATATCTGAAATAAACTGAAATACCAGTAAATGTTTGTGTTGATACTTTATCGTTCCTAGTGTTATTTGACATTAAGACTACGATTAAATTTTGCTTGATGCTTGATCCGAAGACCTAAACTGACAAGTATTACCGCCTGTGGCCTAGAGTAAGTTAATTATCGACCAGCGCGCTGGTGATCAGTATCATACCACATCTAAACAGTAAGAGAGATAATCTAGTCAAAGAATCAGATAACTGTCCTGAGATGACTTCTTTCAATGCTTTAAACATTCTTGTGATTTTGTTTATGATTAAATGCGCAAAAATCTGTTAAGAATTTGTTAAGGAATATTCTACTCAATAGGAGGTTTTTTGTTGTTTTTTTTACAAACATTTTGTATATTCTAAATAGCGTGAGAGCTCATCAAGGAAATGTTCTTTCTAGTCTTACAGATTTGCACCTTGATTGGTTTCTTGGCTTTTATATATTATGATTCAAAGTCCGTTTCCACTGCACTCGGTCATCTTGTGATAAAAGGTACATTTGTATTTAAAAAAAAATAAAAATAGATGTCCATCAAATTGCAACAACTATAAAAACTTTAAATATGATGGTATATATAATACTGATTTGTGATTGTTGATGTTCATTTTAATAAAAGATAGTTTTCAAACTATTTTCAAATTATCAAAATTAACTATTATTAATAATAAATCAAATTAATTTTATACGCGATATACGTTTAAAACGTGTGTGTGTGTGTGTGTGTGTGTGTGTGTGTGTGTGGTTATTTTGTCTTGCCATTAGATATTATGAGAATAAAAGAAGCTGGAATTAGGTTTGTCACTTTATTTTATCATTACTATTTCAAGTTGATTTGTTCGATTTAACAGATTTATGAAAGAAAATAACAAAGCAATATATAAATGATAAGCTCAATAAAAATTTGTGAAAAATATGGTATCGGAGAATAACGCACGAAGTCGATATTAGTTACAAATCTTATCACTGCATCTACCGCTCTTCATTTCCTGAATAATTCCATAAAGATCAGGCATCATTTGGTCCACACCAATAACAAACCTAACGAACCAGCGCCATTGCTTGGCTAACCTTATTTACTTGTTAGGGATTGGAAAGAAACCATTTTGAAAAGAAAACAATTTTGGCTGGAAATGTACCGTATGCGTTTTTGAAATGACTGTCGACACAACAATATAAATATAATCGATTGAATTACCATAATGTTTTGACTATATTTAATTTCGTTCCTTCATTTAGATATGCAAAATACTAGCATAACTTCCTACAAATACCAGATGAGTAATAAAACTGAACCTTGGGATCTCAAACGCCAATAACTTGAATACCATCAATATATCTCGAAAGAAGTTGGAAGTCCAAACTATTGCTTTACAAACGTATGTTTGCTTTTGTTTCTCGAACTTTCATCTCAGTCCCAGGGAATTTTAGATAACAAATTCTCATTGAAAATAAGCCGTAGCCTATTGTTTTGGTGAGAAATTTGGAGATTTTTTCAAAATCATTCGATGATAAAATAGCCGCTAATTAAAAAAAAACAAACTATTAAACTCTATTATTTTATTTCGATACTTAGATAATGGTATTATATACGTCCAAAAAATTATTTTAAATGTTGAAGATCAAATGACTTCATTCAATGCTTTAAACATTATTGAGGTTTTGTTTGTGATTCTGTGTGACAAAATGTAAGAATTTGTTAAGGAATATTCTACTCCATATAGGAGGTTTTTGTACAAACAGAGTAAGAGTTAACCAAGGAAATGTTCTTTTAAGTCTTACATATTTGAACAATGATTGGTTTCTTGGGTTTTATACATTACGATTCAAAGTACGTTTCCACTGCACTCGGTCATCTTGTGATAAAAGGTACATGTGCGATTTTTAACCCCACCCCCCCCCAAAAAAAAGTTATCCATTTAATTGCAACAACTTTAAAAACTTAAAATATAATGGTATATATAATACTGATTTATGATTGTTGATGTTCATATCATGCTCAAATCATGTTTGCATTATATTTGCATTATTCATAAAAAACTGAAATAACCTCACATATCGAAAAAGACCGTTTTCCCCATTGGCACTAAATTGTACAAGTTATTTTCAAACAGTACTTTCAAAATGTTTTGAATTCCAGAAATTCAAGTTATATTTAATCCGATTATCAACTGCCTCCTTTCTGCTCGGTTACATTATGTAGAAATCAATAAATAAAGATCGTTGTAATTAAAAATATCAAAATTGAATTAACGTAATAACGGGATCTTCTCTCGTAATTACTAGATAAAGAAATTTATGTGGCCCTGTTCGTCTTTCGTAAATTTTTTTATTAAGGAAATACTAAATTATCTAAATAAAAGAAGGCATTTAAAATTTGATTTTTAATTGTAAGGGGGCTAAGAACTACTCTCTGATTCCAGGAAAACCCCACCGACCTCTTATAGCTTGACTAATTTCATAATGAAACTAGTCTTCATTACAGATGTTTGATGATTAAAACTTTAATAATGTATGTAGATTTATTACTTGGTATTTATATCGCAAAAACGAGATATCTAACGAGATGATTAGAATGAAGATAATGAAGTCGTTATATCGAGATTTTTAGTCACAATTACGGTAATATCGTGTTAATAATTAATTATGATTCAATATCTTGTCCAGTCAATCCGGGTTTTGTAAATAAGCATCTTCGGTTGATTAAAGCAGAGTCTACATTAATATACTCTGATATTAAAATTAACAAACGCCAAAACCCTATGGAAGTCTGTATTGATTAACAGAGCCGGTGATTGCATTGACATATTCCACTCAAACCTTCACATTATCTTTAATTTTATCCTCCAGATACAACTTTCTATCGAACATACAATTTGAATACAGATACTACACAGTGTCGTAACTCTCTAGGACAGAGAACTGCTGAGGGTGAAACAGTTGAACTGTCCCATGGGACATCATGTCAACAGTGTTTGGTGAAAGGCCATTGGCCCCTTACAATGAATCATATATAGTTCATGATGCCAATGGTGTCCCAAAACAGATCGAGATTCCATAGATATCATAGATATACCAAAGACTGACATAGATAAACTAATGTCAAGAGTCATGTATTTTCCTTCATATATATATAAAATATGCCATGCAATGAATGAATACAGAAGGTTTAAGGCCAAACGTCATTTATATAAAGACATATTGTTAATGTTCAATTAATTGTTTAACTTTTATCTATTCATACAACAATATATTTTGATTTTGAAACGTAAAACAATGCATTAAGGAATAAAAATATAAAGACAGTGCAATAATGAAAAAAAAAAACTAAACCAAAATCATTACATAAATTCAACAATAAAACTCGAAAAATTAATAAAGCAAGAGTCATCATTTTAACGATTACCTCATATAAAAGCAATGAAGAAAAAAGCATATACCTCATATTTTAAGGGCTCTGTCGAACGACCAATTACAGAGAAGGTTTACATTGCCCACTGATGCCAGTTATGTGCATTTCTAGGTTAACCACTGCCTTCATAGTCAACTAACCATCTAAAAGCATTTCATCCTTAGTAAAAACATTTTTGAATTATATATAAGAATGTGTGCTAAGAGCAGAAAGGTTATGAACTGAAAGACACATGAAAATCTTTTTGTAATAGAGCAGTCATAACGGTTTAATCAAGAGATTTATGGAGGTATGGATCTATGAAAACAACAAACCTGTTTTAGTTAATGTTTTTACTTTACGATCGGCCATCGTTGCAAGCAAACAGATTACTCATGATATGCATTATTGTTACCCATTACACCCGCATTCAGTGTAATTTAACTATTTTTTTAATTCTAGCAAACAGGAAACTCAAGGAGAATGAGAGCAAATATATAAAACTAGGTTATATTTAGCTAGTTCATTTCATTGTTAACGTTGATCGTTTAAAATACATCAAATGAAGCCTTTATTTGCTCTTCTCTCATTTTGACACTAATAGTTAGTCATGAATCATTGGTCCATTGTGAGACCTTACATGAATTCAAAGTGACATTCATCCGAGTATTAAGAACTGATAAGGAACATTTCCTAATGGAAAAGAATTGTCACTTCTCCGACCTGTCGGGTCTCATTTACATCCCGGCAAATCATTTCTTATGAAAACGAGATACTGGCATTCATATTCTGAGAAACGGCATAAAATAAAATTAAAACACTGAAATTAGAAAGACTTAAATTTGATAGATTGAGAATCTAATGCAGAAAATGGTTTCGTGACGACAATACGCCAGAATGACACAATTGTATAAACATCACACAACTATTCATTGTTCATTTTTTTAAAAACAATATTGACTTTAGACTTAATAATTATGGTTATTCTTGGTGGGCCAATGGTCAAAACATTTACTTTGAGTGCAGAAGATCGTGGATTCAAATCAAACAGAGGTAAACCGCACAGACACCTTAATATTCTTTCGCCAAGCAATAAAAGTTGTTGATCATCGTGATAAACATTGGTGGCTAGTTTGAAAAAAAAATATCACTGCTCAATAGTATGTATTCCTGTAACAACATATGCTGACGTCATAATTAAATTGAGATTGAACGTTTTTACACAATAACACTGATCAGTCAATAGATAAATCAGTTAGTAAACGCACAAATACCTTGTGAACTGCCGTTTTGGGTATTTTATTCTATGATATTTGCTTCAAGTGCAACTCACTTTACCATTAAATGGATCCATCAATTGCATTTGTAGCTATTTTAATATGCATTGCTTCTTTCGGTCACACTTTGGGTATTCTATTTTTCATGGACTGGTCGGTACAAATCAGTTTAATCACTTACATGTGTACTTTGTTTCTTTGCTTATAAAACAACACTTATTGTTCATTTAAAAGAAAACAAAACCTGACAGTGGTTTTTCAAATACAAATCTCGTACGCACTTCAAAAAATAAGGTGATTATTATGATAATTACATATTGATATGCTTTGGTCAACCTTTATAAAACACAATACGATTAGCTGTTTGTATATTTCAAAATTTTATTTAATTTATATAAAAAAAATGTTGACCCGTAAATTGATTATTTTTTTTCTTTTTTATGCAATCATTATCTGATTAAGGTGTAAAACTTGTCTGTCGTAGAGAAAATAATATTTACTTTTCTCTTCATATAATTATACAATGTCGAAGTAGGAAGGGTAAAGTTCAGAGTCAAAGTTATGGAGAAGGCTTACATAGGCGTTGCCTGCTGCCTCATGCATTTAAGTAAATATATATTTGCATAAAAATCTGTTCAAATCAAATCAAAATTCAGAGTCCTAACCAAGTAAGACTGAAAATAAAGAAGGCCCCACATTTTTGATAAATAGAGTGATATAGGATTATCCCGACTTCAGCAATAGAAATAGCGAATTAATTATAATTGATTGGTTATAAACAACTTTGAGTGTTTCTACATGTCTATTTATATAAGGAATAAGGAATCATTCTTTGAGTATTATGAGGTGATAATTTTGGTCGGGGCGTGATCAAACCAAATGAAGCCCGAAGGGCTTTATGATAGATTTGATCACGCTCTGACCGAAATTATCACCTCATGATATTCAAAGAATGATTCCTTATTACTTATATTTATATAATTTAAAACCATCGTACGATTAAATATTCAAATATATATAAGCAAACCCCGCTGGCGCCTCAATTTGGCTTTATGAGTTATATAGTACAAAATCGATACGTAGTGTTATCACAGGCAAAGACACTGGAAAATGTAAATATATGAGAATAACTATCTTCATGTATTTTATAGTATATACCAATCGAGTGGTACGAAGAGAAAGAAACAGTCATGGTAAAGATTATTCATAAACATGTAATATTGGTGATGAATTTCAAATGAATGTGAGATAAATGCACCATTACCGACAAGTCAGCTTATACATGTACTTTCAACTCTCAATAACCATGTACTACTTTTGACCTCGTCACTGTTTTCACCTGAAATTACCTCCAAAAGACGGCTAATGTCCATATCCGTGAACAACCGAACAATGTCTGACGTAAATTCAGTTAATTATTCAACAAGAACATTGTTGTTGCTTTATTTAATCTATTTAGACAGGATAGTCAACACCTCGGTTACTCTGTTACAATAAAAATTGACAACATTTTCCATATAACTAAGTATTTATAACTGAAAAACGACCTATGCAACATCGTTCAAAAAATAAATTTAAATTTTTTTAAAGATTTTTAATCGGGAGAAATAAACAGTAAAAGGCCATCTGATCAATAAAACACAACTAGAAGATGAGATTTTCGTATTTGTGTTTAAACAAAAACTTAACGGTCTTTGAAATATCATTCGGACCAAATCAAAAACGATTAAGCTTTTCAATCTAAATTTCTTTTGTGTTGCTTGCAGTAAAATTTGATTTCTACTTGGTTTAAACTTTGCAATTGGTAAGTCTTGCTGCTCGACTTATTTTAAAGAATGTTCTATAATTCAACATCATTAATTGTATGTACACTTGATGCACCCTGTACCCTGTAAGTATCCTCTATACTTTTGTTTGATATTGTCCCTCTCGATAGCGCCCGGTACGATGGAGCTTCCACGGGAAGCTGCGATTCCATGCTGTATTGATCTTGAGAGACATAAATAAGCCAAGAGATGATCAGCAGTCAGCAGCTTAATATCAGCCGGAGCCCGACAGATACGGTAAGCTCTTAAATACCTATATCAGAACTTTGCACATTCTCGCGCTAAATTGAGGTACATACCCCCAGCAACATAGTAACTAAACGCAGTTTATTAACTATGGTGTCAAAGCTGAAGAGCCGTGAATTCCTTTTAATTCTGTTGTATTTCGTTAACTGATTATTGTGCGCATAAATAATTTTAATTTCAAAGTAGTTATTGGATACACAGTACCTACTTTTGAATATGCCTACTTAGAAAGACCGCTTTTATGAAAATGTGCAAGCTTAGTTATAGAAATACAAAATTGAAGTAGTTTTTTTTTTAACTTGTTAGCCGTTTTATCAAGTATTTATTATTTAAGAACAAATTACGTTTGTTGTACATATGGTCAGGAGGTCCTATTTATATATTTTTAAAGTAATTTTGGTGGCAAAGCAGAAGGAGGAGGTATTTTACTAGGTATACAACACAAAGGGAAACAAAACGTGCCCAAAAATTTGTAAGAATAGAACCTCCAAATTTTAAAAATCCAAACTTTTCACGGCATTTCTTTTTATAATCTTTACAGCATGCCTACGCTGATTATCAAAGCTCTGAGTCATTTTTACCATAAAAATTAGTATATCATATTTTGTCACGAGTGAACGGATTTGTATTGTTTTACATAAATATTCAGGTGTTGTATTACAAAATGATATTTCTTATGTCTGGTGTATCAATGTTTCTTGCTTAATTGATAACGATTCTGTTTTCTCATACATAATTGAACCTTTACAAAGTATGGAGCAAAGATCTTCTCTAAACACTATACGACATTGCAGCTCTAAAATGATGTTACTTGAAGATTTCGGTGTTCTACAACAGTTTGTTGATAAGTCGCTAGAGTAGATAAATATCTTCATCAGTGACCCAAATCGGTATTACGTTTAGTTTTAACAATTCATTTTACTTCATTTCCTCTCAAGAGATAGGATGTCAGGTGACGAAACCCGAAAATGACAATAAAATAGTGATATGTATATTATTACTTATTTCTGTAAACAGTCAATAACAAACCTAATAAGTGTTTTGTTTTACGTCCGCCATGTTGCCGTATAAATTTTGATGCCCGCCTTGTAAAGAATTTTATAAGGCAATCACGTACGCGATTCATCCAATGGACATTCTAGTCCGAGGCAAAACAAATTCTAACATCATGTTCGCACAATCTTTAATATATATTTGCAAAAAAAAAAACTGTTGTCTAGGCAAGTTCTACCTAAAAGAGATCGACTTAGTATTGTCTCATAATTAAAACCGGGCTCCGAGGGCTCAATCGTTTTAGATACGGATTGAAACTGACGTAGATAGTTATTATGTTGTCACAACATTTTACATTATACAAATTATTTGGTAATTCAAAACTTGCTTTAGATTTGTTTTTATTTATATCTACAAGAGAGAGAAGGTAATGTTGATGTAAATGATGTCTTTTTTATTATGCTTTGTATATAAATAACAATTTGATTTGAACTTGCAACTTAAGAACGAAAAAAAAAACCAAAAAAAAAAAAAAACCAAAACAAATAAAAAACAAACAAACAAACAAAACAAACAAACGATTCAAAACAAAATAAAAACCCAGTGCATTTGTTAAATAAAAAAATTCAGTTACAGATTCATTTTAGTACTAGATATTAAGTTTATGTAACACATCAATCGCTGCGCAATTCCTGTTGAAAAAAAGCTGACAATGCACAATTATATCCGAAGATCAACAGTTTCATATTATCAACATGCACTTTTTATGTGCATTCATTGTGGTTATTTTGTTTTAATTTTAATGCTTGATTTAACTCGTTATACTATATTCAAAGTGAACTTTACAGCTATAAAGTTGAATTTTCTATGTTTGTTTACTTCCTTTTGGTTGTTTGTTTTTAGTTTGCATCAAGTTTAAATTAATTTCTTGGAGAAAAATAGGAATTTTATTTGCGTTAAGTTGAAAACATAAGCTGCAACTTTAAGAAAAGCGTTTAAAGACGATTTGAAAAACTCCCAGATGAATACAAATATTTTTTTGATTGATTTTGGACATCAAATGTAACAATAAGAGGGATCAGAATAGCTAAAACGATAGCATTCCCACCTCAAAGTCTCCTCCAAGTGTCATGCTTATGAATAAATTGTTGAGCCTTGCCATTGTCGCTCATCCATACGGGTCACGTGCTTACTTGTA
The DNA here is from genome assembly GCF_963853765.1 of Magallana gigas. Lineage (NCBI taxonomy): Eukaryota > Metazoa > Mollusca > Bivalvia > Ostreida > Ostreidae > Magallana > Magallana gigas. Next base: position 52,479,576 of record NC_088855.1, read on the forward strand.
CACGAGCACAGTGAACTCAAGCGGTAGTGAAGATCTTAAATTTTGCTTTCTCCGTAAGCATACACTATGTACTATTTTTAAAGAGCAGTGCAATAATATAATAATATTTGCTAGAATAGCATTTGTTTTCATCTAAGAATTTAATTCTCTGCAAAATTGGAAGAAAGAGATGAATTATTGGAGCAGCAGAAGATTTATTCAACCCTACTTGACCATGTTTATTGTTTAGTTTTATGGGAAGAGTTGAAATGAATATCTAAACTCTAGAGAGACATTGACTTGCAGTCTAGTGCGCTGCAAACTGTTCTACAATGCACACATTTGCATTATTGATGTAAATCGCTATAGACAGCTATAGCTGAAAGTCTTTTTTTTACTATTCAAATCAGGACGATTTGAAATCTTTGATTTGACTGAGTTTCTATATGAGAGAGAGAGAGAGAGAGAGAGAGAGAGAGAGAGAGAGAGAGAGAGAGAGAGAGAGAGAGAGAGAGAGAGAGAGAGAGAGAGAGAGAGAGAGAGAGAGAGAGAGAGAGAGAGAGAGAGAGAGAGAGAGAGATTTTGGGTCAGGTGAGTAGTTGTAGACCAATATATCAATACAAAACATGAACATGCTTTTAATATGTTATGAACAAACCCTGTTTATCGTATATCAGGACCAAAGAAATTTTTGAATAGTACTGATTTGATTTATTAAAACGGGGGTTTTCTTGCATATCCTTTGCACTTTCTATATAGAACACTGGCACTAATGTGTGTAAACCAATAATTTTAATTTCCTGGGCGAGTCTTATTTCATACCGCGATAACGCATGGCTGGTATTGTGTTATTTAAGGAATTAAGGATTGATAACAAAACCCTAGAACATTAATGAGCTATCGAAAACACTGTAGCAACATTTGAACCCAAACAGTATTAGCTGATAAAGATTTACATGTAGTAAACAGTTTTCATTTTCCATTTTAAGGCTTCCGTTTTGTTAAGATGAGAGATTCTTAAGGCAAACTATGTCGTTTATTTCTACTATCTTGCTCATATTTATAATATTCTGTGAATGTATAAACAGCACAAAATGGAAACCCACAATATTAAAAGGAGTAACGCACCACCAATAGCCTATCAAATGTCAACTGCATCTAATATTGATGACCTTTCTGTACCGAACAAGATGAAATGTAAACATCAAAGACAAGTACATTCCGCAGTACTAGTGTTTGCATTTTTGTCTTTGTTTCTTTAGAGATGGGTTGGTAATATTTAGTCTGGAGTGGAATCACTGGTTGTCTTAACTTGTCAAAATGTCTTGTCAAAGTATTGCAGCATAATTACTAAATGAAATAATGAAAACAGGACTGGAAAAGGATTATACATATTACCACCAAACGATTTTCTCGTGGATACGAGCAAATTTTTACCGGAGATCATTCTGATGATTTTCGTATCTAACTTCATTTTCTATGCGTTCCAATTTAAATTTCCAGAAACGATAAAGCTCGTGAATGTGATTTATTTGATTTATTTTTTAATTGACGTTAATTTGCTATTTTAAGTTAAACAATTTGTGTTTGTTGAGGTGTGTACCAGTGTTGTGTTTTTGTTTGTTTCTTTTATTATTCTGCATTTGGCTAAACATAGAAATGGATTGTTACTAAAAATAGAAACAAATGAGGAAATTTCAAAATGTATTTTTTAGATCCTGCAAAACCATAGATCTTAAATATACAAAGTGAAATGAAAAATTCTATGTACCCTCCTGGACGATTTTTAAGATTTTGCATGTTTTTACTGAGACAAGCTCTTAATTGTACATTCACTTCACTAATTTTGTAAATTTTTAAATCATACGAAAAGATCATGCTTTATTTACAAACATATAATATTATTTCTACATCAGAGAAAATCACTGAATGAATGAATAAAAGAGTGTTCGATTAAACCTGACCTTATTCTATAAGCAAGGTCAGCTATCGACATTTCATGGGAAGGCGATGCAAATGAAGAGCTACACTGTACGTCTAGTGAGAAGGAACTAATTCCCTTTCATTTGCGTGCATTGAAAGCTTAAGCAATCTTCATTTAAGACTGGATTACATTTAACCGAGCACCCACTCGCGGGACCATTTAGTAGTGGCGATCTCACAAAGTCTCCCCTGGCCTGGTGAATGCATTATTTTATAAGCAACCGAATTGATATGTAACTCAATGCAAATTTACATCTTCTGCGAATAGCTGCCTAAATAAATAAGCATGGGGATTTCATGATCAAATTTAAAAAAAACTATTTACATCACTCCTGTTACTCAAGTTATCAAATGTATTGATAAAATACATTTGATTTTTTGATTTTTTTTTTCTTTACAAATTTCACATTTAAAATCAACCGCGTGATGAAATTGTTTTTTGTTTCTGACTCATTTAAAGAATTATTAAACGCCATGAATTTAATCCAGCATAAACGTGGTCACGTAATTATACTTTGAATTATTTACAACAAAGGAGATGATAAATCGAGAGATTAGGTGAAATAGAAAGAGGCAAATGAAAATACATTGAATCAGATCAAAAACGTTATAAGTGCAAGTAAAGAAAATATGATTTCGATGTAATGACCAAATTTTAAATGAAAGCAAACTTGGACATGTGCTGTTTCTTCCAGTGTCCTTGCATCGGTGTGAGAAAAAGTCAATTACAAAGGGATGTGTCAGAATAATGATCGATTTTGCTAAATCTGTCTTTGTTGGAATCCTTACTCAGTGAAATTTTGATAAACTAAAGAACACACGTATCTGCAATATGTTTAATATATTTTTGATCAGATACGCAAAATACCAAAGGTATGTCTTTAAATTTTATTTCGTGTTGATATATTGACAATCGTCCGTACATACATGTACATGTATATTACATGTTTTGGCGGTAAATGATCTGGTATGATATGAAGTACTTGCTCTCTCAGTTCCCCGTTTTTACTAATTCGTGGAAGTCAATGATTTATTCTCACCCCAAGGTAACGCTAATTAACGGTTGAAGATTTTTCATCAAACGACAGCGTATGATATTCAAAGTCATTAATTAATCATTGTTTTCAAGTCGCTGCAGGTTTTTTCTGATCTCTATTTCATTATCATTTAATGGATCTAATCTTCTCAGCTGATGGCCTTAAGTTTATTGCCAAAATATTCTTCGATAAACACGAAGAGTTCAATGTTCAGTTTTATACCGGTGTTGTTGAGCAGTTTTCCCCCCATAGTAGCGTACCTGCTATATAGTAGCATTTCCCCCCGAGGGGAAAAGATACTATATACATGATAGTTTCCCCCCATGGTAAGGTTTCTCCATCACGTTTTTTGGTTCAGATTTCATAAGAATTATTGATAGAAACTTAGTCAGGATAACAATCAATGTTTTTACACCCTGGGTTGCAATTATATATATTTGCATACCTCTGTACAAGTTGAGTTTCGTTTTGCCAATATATCATTTTTATAGACAATGTTATAAATTAAACATACGTATCACAAAATACATAGAAATTAATTTTAGGTAAATATTTGATAAATACATGACTTGACAAAATATACATCATATCATATTTTTAATAGATAACTCGTTTATATTTTCATGTGGAAAACTTTATCCAGCTTTATTCTAGTGTTCCAATCTCCAAACCGGCATACTTTCAAAGCTCAAAACTCGTGTTCTCTCTCTCTCTCTCTCTCTCTCTCTCTCTCTCTCTCTCTCTCTCTCTCTCTCTCTCTCTCTCTCTCTCTCTCTCTCTCTCTCTCAACCGTTGTATAAAATATAAACTTATATGCAAGACATTTGCTTGAACAAATGGCCGATTCATATATCAGAATCTTACTTTTGTTCATAATACAATAGTACTGTAAACAATTTTATTCATCCCTAAAAATTATGTCTGCCTTTAAGCTTAAGACTGTTACGCAATGATAAGACAGTAACTGATCATTTTCATAGTGAATGAATGCATGTACTTTTGCTTTTTAATTTTGGTTAGAGGTGGGTTGATCCCACTGTCAGGCCTAATAAATCAGTTCCAATTAGAACTCAAGTACATTTTTTGCGAGTGCATTACATTTTGTCACAGGCGAGGCGAAGCAACGGTACATAAATCAAATTCCCATTGACTATACAGAGATTGATATTGGGCACAGGATAACAAAACAAAACCACATTGGTTCTATTGTCGCTTTCATTTTCAGCTAAATGATGTGATCTTTGTCCTAGATGTGTTGTGTTTGCTAAATCTCTAGATAAATATCCATCTTATGGTTATAGCAAAGAGGATGGTATATCCATTTCCCCTGAGACTCGAACTAATAACCTATCTAGAATAAGAGATATCTATTCTGTGATGTTTGTACACCCGTCAGTTAATTCTGAATTAACCGCCCCACGTAGTCCTAGGCTAACATGACGTATGGCCCAATCAAAACAGCGTCAATGTGACATCTAGTGTTTACATGAAGGTCGTGTTTGTAGTAATATAGGTGGGCGAATATCATCAATAAGTTTACGATAATGGACAGGGAAAGACCAAATCAAAACAAAAAGATAGTTTGTCCAAAAAATTTAATAATGAATAATCTTACTTTGTGTTGCATACCTGTAGCGAAAGAATATATAAGCAAGGAGCTGACTAGATACAAAAGACCATTTTCCATACAAAAGACTTGCACGGATCTAGCACATTTTTTCCACTCAACCAAAAAAAAAACAACAACCCAAAATAAGCCTCGGACCTCCCTTGCAAACACAATTATCCCTCCGACCTTCCCCCCCCCCCCCCCCCCCCCTTAGGAAAAATTCTAAATCCGCACATTAAAAAAACTTATTGACTTTGCCATCATTTTGTCACCCGAAATAATTACTATAGAAAACGCATTTAGTTTTATATGAGTGCTGTGCTTAATTGTGATTGTTTAAGATGGTTTTTGATTGAATTTCAATCGCTTAATTCAATAATTTTGTGTGTTATCATGGACAGATGAAATAAATTATATTTGCATTCCGTGTTTCTAATAGCTGATATCTCGATAATCAAATCAAGGCTAAAAGGATTGGTTTTGTTAGTTACTGTAGCATTATGAACAAAAATAATTTTTTCCTTAAGAAATAGAGAATCAACCTCATGCACGTTTAAAGTAATGTAAGTAAACCGAGGAATATGATACTCGGCCGGGTTGTGACGTCACTAACTCATATAGATGCTTTTGAGTTGTTTGGATACATGTTCTGGCTATAACAGCTACTTCCCCAGATTATAAGTCTTAACCTTACCATTGACAGTGTAAGTTCATGTATTCATCTTACGGTTATTGTGTGTTTTTAATTTTAGACTGACAGCTTTGGGAACTAGCCTCCAGTAAATTGGAATACTGGTTTATTTCCTATAATCTGAACTGATTCTGGATTTTCCTGGCGGAAATTTGATGGAAAAACTATCCACAATAATCTAATCTCAAACACAATTTTAGTCCTCCTTTCCATATTTTAGTTGACAGTGATAAATTCCCTGTTGTATCTACGTGAACACCAAGGGAGGAATTCAATAAAACGTCTGAAATTGAATCCACCGATACTGGCAAAGAAATCATTGCGCATCCAATAGACGTGTCCTGCATTCTTAGTGTTTTTATTTTGACAAGTATGCAGTTTTCGTGAGGATACTATTACTTCTCTTGGAAATTTGGTGAGTTGTGAACATTTAATTATTTTCCATTTTTCAGTTCCGCACCAAAGGGTTGCTTTTGAATTCCTTGGTATCGATCAATTTACATTGAAACTGAATTTGAATTAATTCCTGGTGAGCTATTCCCCGCGTAGCTAAAGTCATCAAGTAAGTTAACGGCCAAAAACAAGCGAATGTAAGTTGTAAATGCTACAACCATGGCAAAAGACCACCTTAACTATGTCAGACAGGATTAAATACACGGTATATCTCTGAAACTTAAAACAAATTTTGAAATTAACTAATTTTAAAATAAAAATCCCCGATCTTTGAATTCGAGATTTCAATATTTTTTACATTGAAGTCTACATTAATTCCTCTTAAAGGGGCATGGACACGATTTTGGTCAAATTCTATTTTTCTGTTTTCATTATTTGCTTTGGGAATTTCTAATGATCAAATGAAATTTGAAAGTCAGTCGTAAAGTTATTAGCAAGATACAGCGCTCACAATACTTTGTCATGTAAACAAGGCTCGTCCCCTGTTTTTGTTTACATAGGTTCAATATACATGTACCGGTAAAAATCTTTTTCAGCTTGATTTGTCTATATTTTTACTCATTTTAAGCATAAATTAACAGTTCCTAACCTTTGACACATTCATTTTTGGTCTAAAATTGTAATTTTCACTTCAACATTCAAAATGTAAAAAAAAGCTTTGTTTACATAGCAAAGAATTGCAAGCTTTGTAACTTGCTTTTTGGTTGCCTTTTAAAAATGTCTTACTAAAGCATTGTAAACATTAAAATCGCAAATATAATTTTTGACCAAAAATTTAAAGCACCTAGACACGATATGCGATCATTATTATGTATAAAATGATTTAATTACTAGTGAATTTTGAATAGTTGACCAAAATTTGAATGTTAGAAGTCAAGTTATTAGAGAGATACAGAGGTAAGAATTTATTGTTATGTAAAGAAAGCTTATATTTGTTTACAAATGTTAAATGAAAAATTACATTTCTTATACAAAAAGACTCGTGGAAAACATGACTGATTCAATGTGTTCATATAATCAACAGAAAAATCAACATTTTATTGAAACTTATCCCAATAAAACACATCATGTAAACAATAACAAGATTCGAGCTTTGTTTACAAAGCAAATTGCGTATGACTCAATATTTGACTTTCAAATTTTGACGATTAGAAACGGAAAAATAAAATTGAAAAATTTAGGCTCAAAATCTTTTCTAAGTCCCTTTAACTGAATTTTGGATTCTCAGAACTTATCTTCCGTTTTCAGTAGACTGGGTGGTCTTGCCATTTTTATGCAATATTTACCGTCTTTATATTCATCTCCTTTAGCCAAAGAGCTCTGTTAAAAAACATTGGAAAATGTTCAGATTTTAAAGCAAATATTCTTAGATATTTTGTTTACTTAATAATAGCTTTTGGCCAAAAATCGCAAATCTAAATGTTTAAGGCAGCCATGGATAATTTGTTGACTTACCAGTCTCCTTTAATACGATAGAATATATTACATCTTTTTTTATACAACAGTTAGGTTAGGTCAAAGAAGATTGGGAGACAACAAATCAACAATCCAGATTTATATACAACTCTTTCAGTCGTAAACTAGTTCATGTATATGATTTAAAAAAACCATAAAGTACAGCTTGGATAATTAAATATTTTCCTTTAAAAGAGCCATATTTCTAATGCAGGAGAAAAAGTTTAGCCCAATTTGCCATGATGACTAACCAGTTCTTTTCACATCACTGTGTCGCCTGTTTAAGTATTAAATATTTTAGAAACCCAAAGAAATGCGCATTTTCCACAATTGCAATTATGTAAAAAAAATTGTTTTGTTGTTAGTTTATACTACTAGAGCCATTAAACCGTTTGCAGCATTATCGAAAACTAGAATAGTTTATTTTGTTTTTTGATTTCTCACATTATTAATTATTGAAAGTTTGCATTGCATTTGATAGGTATTTGTTTTCATCAAGCAAGAATGAAATGTTGTGATACAGATAAATCAGAATGCATCGCCGCTGCAGCTCAAAAATAGCAGGTGCCAGTAGGCTGATAGCGCATCTCATGTAAAACCAATCATCATTTTTGTTTGAAGGTGTTATGAGGTTAGACAGATAGTACACTTGAAAGAAAACAACTCACTGAACATTGCAAAATGACGTTCTCCGATTTGCTCATAACGACTCTTTTATGGATCAGAATAGGAACTAATTGTCATTATTAGACAAGACCATTAAGTAATTTGTCACGCGGTCTTTGTTCCTTGATAGTGTCTGTCTGTAACCAACGTCACAATTAGGTGATGCAAATGTCCTTAAGTGTCACAGAGCGAGAGAGGCTTGGACCAGACAGAAATAATATCGTGGATTCTTATGAGACTCCCAACCTGAAGATAAATGCTTACCGAAAGAAACCAATTTTCACAAAGTCTCCGAACCCAGACAGATAACCGTCGAACTCTATAATTATAACCAAATCACTTTCTATTTACGGTGAACAAATTCAACTCATATAGGATCTGAATTATCAATAGTATTTTGGAATTTTTTGGACAGATTCTTTTTGATTTTGATGCATCGTGTTCACTCAAGGTCAGTGTAGTTTCTAGCGGAGGGGAACACTGTCAGAGACCGATGATAAACTCTATTAGATGGACACGTACTTGCTCATTGAATATCGTCAACACGTTAAACATTTTTAAAAACAAACAATAAGTACTACAGTGCTCTGCTCCTTTCTGACTTGTTTGTTTTGGAGTACTGGATAGTCAGTAACAGAGATTGCTTGCCATGGTCAAATGCCAGGTCGTCCTTCTGAAGTGTGGTTTGTTGAGGAACCTTACCTGTAGTAATTGTTAATTTCTCTACTCTAAAAACCATGAAACACCAAAGAAAATGCTGCAGAAAAAAGCGTTGTTTCAAATTCATTGATAAATATGATGGGTAAATCCCGGGTGATGTTTTGTAAAACTGATTTTGTTATTGGTAATCAAGCGTCTACCTTGTGTTTTAAAGTGTTCATTCTTACAGTAACTTAAAAACAGGGAATTTTGAAGTTGGGTCTGGTATGTTTTGCAATTTACATTGAAATGAAATTGCAGAAAAACATGACCTTACTGAGGTATATTGAAGTCCAGATAATGATGAGATAAGGACGAACTGCACAATTGTACAAATGTATTTAACGAAGGAGGCCATGCTACGCAATCAAGCAGATATTGTGTACTATGTTATAAGCCGCCATTCCCGCACGGTTGGACTTAGCATTTTGAGACTGGAGGTGATGTTGTGGAATGATTGGAGTACTTGACAAGACTTTGTCCTGTCGTGACTGGCTGCTTGCCGGAACCTGGCCTACTGCTTAGGAGAAATTGAGTCAGCTACTATATTGTCCTTATCATCTGTATAAAATACGCGAAACAAAATATTTTATTTCATGGAAGCAAGTACAAAACTTGTAGAGGAGTCATTACCCACCCTGATTTTGACGTGAGCTTATTTAGAATAGCAACAATCGCTTGATTATCTATGTGAAAATTATTTTCTTATTTCTTAATCTGTTACCCAATAAACTGATCGCAAAAACTACAGGTACAAATACGAGGACAGTCATGTCTCTCAACGCCCAACTTTGTGGCCAAGGGTAAAAACACAAATTCACCATTGAAATATGCACCACAAATGAAGTGAGATGACCCTGAACTATATGTCTAAAAAAATATGTTATTATCAGTTCACTACCGATTCAAAAATATATGGCCCTATTAAACGATTTTAGAAAACTAATCCACATGTGTAAGTCGAGTAATTCTGATTTGATGATAAAGTATTTGTTGGAGTGTTGCCTTGTGTTGAACCAGGAGATGTTGTAAAGTCTCTTGCAACTTTTTACGTTTTGCATCAGGTATCCTAACCCGCATTTCAAAGTATCTTTTTCAAAACTTAGCTCCAAATGGTATAACAGTTGTTTGACCTTGAGATATCTTTTGCAATTGGAACACCAAATTTTTGCATTCAGTTTGAAAAGCTATCATGATATCTCGGCAAGATTCAGCATCCCTCCCGGAAAAAATAAAATCTTCTAGATAGTGGTGAATCGTTGTAAGTTTTGAATTTTGCATCGAAGCCCAATGTAAAAATGTTGAAAACTCTTTGAAAACCTTGAATGAAATTGCACAACCAATTGGTAAAAATTTGTCTATATAATAATTGCCAAAAAATTTAAAGCCAAGAGGATGAAGATCAAAATCCCCAGGGAATATTGGGAGGAGCCTAATTGCGGATTTTATATCTCACTTTCCTAAAATGCACCCTTTCCGAGTTTTGCAATAATGTGTATTACATCATCGAATGAAATGTATTGTACAAGAGTTTCATTGGTATTTATGAATGAATTTACAGAATTTAACTTTGGAAAACAGAGGTGAATAATCAGCAGGTTACTTTAAGTGGGGACTATTAATTTAGCTCTGTCCGTTTGTTCGTCTATATGTCATTCTGTTTGTGAATTTCCGGTTATCAGATAGGTTTAACAAACGAACGTGTACGCGTACGTGTACGTATAAAAAGGAAAATATGTGCATTACGTCATCAGTTGGTAAAATGACAAATGTACCCGATTGAACATACGTGTAAATTGCATAGAACCTGTTAGGTCGAACTTGTACCTTCTGTTTCCCTGTTGGCTATTTATTTTAACAAATATGTTTATTTTTCTTAAGCCCGAATATTTAATGCGAATACTGATATCATCAAACAGAAATTTTCATTAAAATTTAATATGTTATACGAGTTTTAATACACGTATCTCTTCATCCAAAACATGCAATGGCTGTGATATTTTATTAATCTGTGATCAATAAAAATATACATATATAAACAATCATGTATAATAAAAAAAGTACATGCAGAATTCTCAATTTTCGACTGTGACTAAAATTCTCAGCGTAGTAGGAGAGGATATCTAGAATTACATTAAAACATTTACATGTACAGGCACACGTTACAACTGCTAAACAAGAAAAGTAATGTGAGCCGGTACGCGTAGTTCTAAATTGTAACCTACACGTACAAGTAAGCGTACTCGTTGGTCTGCTTAATCTCTTTATTATAAATTTTACAGCGAACTTTAAAATGAAAAAAATCCTGAACACTACTTACTTTTTATTTCTAGAATGATAAAGTATACAACCCCCTTCCTCTTCTTTTGCGGGAGATAACTAAACGTTCTCAACAAAAAAAGACACAAAATCATTGAATAAGTCCATTAAGTTATGTTCCAATATGATTTCGTTTCGCACTTAATAGGTATTTTAAATATGGCATGTAAACCTTCCATCAGTAAACTTTTTTGATATTTCTATTCAAAATCTTTATTCAATAAAAGACTTTTTCTATTTTACAAGTTAACGGGTTTTTGTTTTTACAGAAAGATCATACTCGATAAAAAATCGTTCTGATCACAAAATATGTCAATTTCAGACCTGTCAATATCTTCTCAGTTTCAGCCGCTGTAGATTTCGACCAATCGATAAACGGGGCATGTATATTTCAGTCTGGCTGTTTCTATAGAGCTATGAATTAACTATAAGTTTTCGTAGGAAATAGAGGGAATAATACTTGGTACATGTAAATATATTGTGTTCAAGTACACGATTATCTGAAAAACACTATAAAATGAGCCCTTCTATTTGAATATCAACTTGATGGCATTAATATGTATCTTATTTTTATGAATTATAATGTACATTCCATTGTGATATCGCTATCGTTTCCGTTATAGATGAATAAACAGTTAGAACCCCAAGCCGTTTACCTGTGTTTGACTTTTCAATGTCTTCCGGAAAGGTGGATTGTTATTTCGAGCTCGTAAATAAGTTGTGATATTTTAGATGCGGTAAGGCGATATATATATGTTGCAAGTGAAAGCAACTGTATTTGAGACATTTTATAAAGTAGCTCTCATTAGCTTAACAAATGACATATTTTCAATGGACACTTTATGAAAAGTATTAATTTTTGGTCATATATCCATGTATCTTGTTTTTTTCATACAGGTAACGGATATTTTCATATAATTATGTTTTTTCCTCATTTCATCCTACTCTTGGAGTAAAGTAAGGATAATACTTTAGTCATCATTTATTCGTATTTCGTACCAATTAAAGGAAATTTAAACCATTGTATTTGTTTTACTCATGCAGATTAGCTTGAAAAGTCATGGAATCAAACTTGACCAACCTGACCAATCACATTAAAGATCAATGTGAGAACCAGACCGGACTCTACGCCTACGCATGCTTCTACTACGGCGTCCATGACTTCCTAAGCGTGATTCTCTGTTGTTTCGGAATTCCCGCCAATATTGTCAACATCATTATCCTGACCCGGAAGTCGATGAGGACCCCAATCAATATCATCCTGACAGGAATCGCTGTATCGGACATGCTTACAATGCTATCGTATCTTATTTATGCCATTCACTTCCGGATTGTTTACGGAATAAACGACGAGCATGGAAAGTATACATATGGATGGAGTATGTTCTTGGCGTTTCACATTTGCCTGACCCTCACCACCTACACGATTTCTATCTGGCTGGGTGTGTGCATGTCTGTGGTCAGGTACATGTACATCTCCACCTTGGGGAACCGGCCACCGGGGACAGACGACAGGCGCTCGTGCATTCTCGTTGTCGTCGTGTTTCTACTGTCCATTATAGCCTACACCCCACAGTACGCCTTCATGTCAGTCCACCCAGTGAGTCCGAACTCGACCGAGGTATATCGAATAAAGAGCATCGACATCCGATCGAAGGATCGCTCGCCTCTAGAAACTGCTTTTGTTTGGATATTTATAGTTGTTGGGAAATGGATTCCAAGTATTTTGATAATTGTTTTTGGAATCCTTCTGGTATGCACCTTGCATAAAAGCAAGAAAAGAACTGAAAAATTAAAAGGCGCTCAAACGAAAGCGAGGCTCAAGCAGCATA